>NC_045628.1:48547803-48850833 GCF_009829155.1 Mustela erminea | reverse complement strand
TTTTGATAATATTCTAATAGTTGGATGTCCAACTATTTGTGCTTGGTCTCTTTTTCTTCTCCATAAGAATGAAGAAAAGTAAAAATCTTAGGATTTCTTTTAGTTTATAAAAAGTTAACTCTAAAACTTACATGTAAATGCCAACACTTGGCTAATTGAACATATTAATAATAATAATAATAATAAAATTATATGTAACTGCAAAAAGACAAAGATATCCAAATAATCCGGAAGAAGTGACAACACATTGCATGTAGATGACATTGAATCAGTAGTGACCTATTGTCCAGAGTGCTGATTTTAGTGAGTTTATGGTTTTGTGTTTGTCTTTATTATTTTTATAACCAGAAGGTAAAATTTGATCCTGGAAAGCAAGAAAGCAGTTGACTATATTATATGAAGAAGCATATGTTTAGACAGCAATGTAGTTAAACATTCATGTAAAAACTGATTCCTGATAAGAGAGAGAATGCAGTGATATTTCTCAGATCATGTTTGTAATCAGTGATCATATATATATGACCATATCATATATCATATATATATGTGATATGTATATATCACATATATTTATCACATTTAAAAAATAGGTGCTATCAGTCAAATAATGATGAAAAAGAAAGTAATAACACTGTCTGTAATTAGCTACATCAACCCACAAGAGAGTGGATTTCTGATTTATAAGAGTATTCTACCAGAAGATAAGATGTGAGAAGATAAAATAACTGATGTTTGATTGTAAATTTTCAATTCCTACTTCAACCTTATATTATTTAAAATGATGTTTTTCTTTCTCTTTTTTTGTTTAATTTTTTTTCTATTTACACATTTTATAGCACAGCTTTATTTCAGTATTTGTATTTATTTTCTATGAACACAAGAACTTTTTTTTATTTCTTTTCAGCATAAAAGTATTCTTTTTTTTTTGATTTTTTAATACAATGGTTTAAGGTTGAAAATTTAAGTGACTCATACAGGTGTGAAATATGGGGAGATTGGTAAAAGGGTACAAATTTTCAGCTATAAGATGAATAAGATCAGGGTGCCTGGGTGGCTCAGTGGGTTAAGCCTCTGCCTTCAGCTCAGGTCATGATCTCGGGGTTCTGGGATTGAGCCCCGCTTCAGGATCTCTGCTCAGCAGGGAGCCTGCTTCCCCCTCTCTCTCTGCCTACCTCTCTGCCTACTCGTGATCTCTCTCACTGTCAAATAAGTAAAATAAAAGAAATCTAAAAAAGAAAAAAAGATAAATAAGATCTAAAGATCTAATGTAAAACAAAGTGACTATAGTTGGTAGCATTGTATTGTATAATTGAAATTTGCTAAGAGTAGAAATTAAATTTTCTCACCAAAAAAAAAAAAAAATAGACAAATAAATGAGGTGATAGATGTGTTGATCAGATGGCAAACCTTCCCACAATATATATGTGTATCAAATCACTGCCATGTACCCTTCAAATAGTTTATAATCTTATCACTTATACCTCAATAAAGCTGAAAAAAAAAGATGAAATGAAAAAGAATTGACAAATGCCTAAATTTAAATTATAGCTAACACCATTTTTTAAAATTAACATATAATGTATTATTTGCCCCAGGAGTACAGGTCTGTGAATCATCAGGCTTACACAATTCACAGCACTCACCATAGCACATACCCTCCCCAATGTCCATAGCCCAGCCAGCATATCCCTACCCCCTCACCCCCTAGCAACCCTCAGTTTGTTTCATGAGATTAAGAGTCTGCTATGGTTTGTCTCCATCTTGATCCCTGTTTCATTTTTTTCCCTCCCTACCCACTATGATCTCCAGGCTGGTCTCTCAAATTCCTTATATCAGAGAGATTGTATGATAATTGTCTATCTCTGATTGACATATTTCGCTTACTGTAATACTCTCTAACTTCATCCTTGTCATTGCAAATGGCAAGATTTCATTCTTTTGATGACTGCGTAGCTTCCTATTGTATATATATACCACCTCTTCTTTATCCATTCATCTGTTGTTGGACATCTAGGTTCCTTCCATAGTTCGGCTATTGTGGATATTGCTGCTATAAACATTCGGGGGCACGTGCCCCTTTGGATCACTCATTTGTATCTTTAGGGTAAATATCCAGTAGTGTGATTGCTGGGTCATAGGGTAGCTCTATTTTCAACTTTTTGAGGAATCTCCATGCTTTTCCAGAGTGGTTGCATCAGCTTGCATTCCCACCAACAGTGTGGGAGGGTTCTCCTTTCTCCGCATCCTTGCCAACATCTGTTGTTTCCTGACTTATTAATGACTTATTAATTTTAGCCATTCTGACTGGTATGAGGTGGTATCTCACTGTGGTTTTGATTTGTATTTCCCTGATGCTGAGTGATGGTGAGCACTTTTTCATGTGGTTAACACCATATTTAATGGTTAAAAAATTGACTCATTTACTCTAAGTAGAAACAAGACAAAGATTTTCCCTCTTACTACTCCTGATCAATATTGTACAGGAAGTCTTAGCTAGTGAAGAAAGAAAGTAAATACATTAGTAAGAAGAAATTAATTATAATTCTCTATGTAGGAAACCCCTGGAATATAGCTAGGTCCCAGAATATAACCTTAATATACAGTGTCAATTGCTTTTCTATAGAGAGAAATGAATAACTGGAATTGAAACTTAAAAAAAAAACTCTGTCACTTAAAATAGCACCTCAAAATGAAATACATAGGTATATACATCCAAGAAAATATGTATGTATCTATATTTGAGAAACTAAACAACTTTGAGGAGAGAAATCAAAGAAAATATAAATGGAGAGATATTCCATGTAAATACATGAAAGACTCAATACTGTTCAAGTATCAGATATTCCCAACTTGATCTACAGAGTCAATATATATCTAATTAAAATCATAGAACGCTTATAGGGTTATTGATTAACAATTTGACATGGCTACACATGTCTCCTATAATTGAACGATTAAGTAAAAGGATGGTGGATGGTGGAGGATGGGTTTCTCATTGTTAGAGTGGAAATTGGCAGATCAGATTAGAAAGGGAAGTAGGCTAGAATGATCTGTAGATTACATGAATTATAATGGATTATATTTGGAGACATTGGTAAGAACTCATAGTACAGATGCAGAGCACTGCATATAAAAATATTTATACATATATGTACATATACAGGTTAGTGTACACACACACACACACACAGACACACACACACATATATATATATCATATATATATATATATATATGATATATATATAAAATTTGGGTTTTTTTGGCTCTGTCAGCTGAAAGGATCTTAAAGACACTATATCTCAGTAGCAAAAGTACAGAAAGCACCCTGAATGAATACCACTCTTCAGTAAAAGGAACCAGAGATCTTTGGAGAAATGATTTCAGGACTGCAGCAGACAAGATACAAGATTGCCTTGAAACATGTTTTACAACCAGAAAGTAGTATTTAAGAAAATAAATCACTGGGGCACCTAGATGGTTTAGATGGTAAAGCATCTGCCTTTGGCTCAGGTCATAATCCCAGGGTTCTGAGATCAAGCCCCAACTAGGACTCCCTACTTGGCGGAGAACCTGCTTCTCCCTCTCCCTCTACTGCTATCCCTGCTTTTGCACTCACTCTCTCTCTCTCTCCCTTCTCTCTTTCTCTCTGTTGAATAAATAAATAAATAATCTTTTAAAAATTAAAAAATAAATAAAAAATAAATTACTGATCCAGATATGTGAAAGAGGCATAAGAACCAACTGAAAGTACTTCTAACTGTCAAAACTGGACCAGTTTGTGCAACGAAATTAATAGCTTGGATTATAATCTACAGTATTAAAAATAAGTGTCTATAGATCTATATTGATATGAATGACTAAATAAATTAATAAATGGTAAGAAGAGACAAATCTCCCATGCAGAAGAATTCTAAACAAATTTTGTATTCAGCCATAAATGAAAGGAGCATACCTTCTCACTTATTAAGTGTGGGTTCATGTATAGGACTTCCTCCAGTGGCTACAGTATGGAAAGGGAAGGAAAAGAGAAAATTTACAGTGAAGAGACCTGACAAACATATTTCAGGCAGATGATCAAGGTTGATATCAATACTCAGAAGTCATACTGATATACACTTTTGGAATGATGTAATGAAAGTGGTTACCTCTATGATCTTTGTCCCTAAACCCATAACCCCAGTGTTATCATAAGAAAATATCAGAAAACCTCCATTAGAGGAGTATCATACAACATGTCTGGTTCTTCATGTACAGGTTTGGCTTGCTTCTCAAATTCTCACATGGCAATCTTTCTGGAGTCTCTGCCCATTTACATAAGTTAATACCGCCCCCCCCATCGCTGATATCTTCAGTCTCTCTCTCTCTCTCTTTTTTTAAGATGTTATTTATTTATTTGACAGACAGAGATCGCAAGTAGGCAGAGAGGCAGGCAGAGAGAAGAGGGGAAGCAGGCTGCCCGCTGAGCAGAGAGCCGGATGTGGGACTTGATCCCAGGACCCTGGAATCATGACCTGAGCTGAAGGCAGAGGCTTTAACCCACTGAGCCACCCAGGCGCCCCCAGTCTCTCTTAATCATTCTTAGTTCTTTACTATAACATCATCAGCTGACATATAATACATATATTTGTTTATATACTCAATGTCTATCAATCCCCACAAAAATATAAGCTCTAATAGGAAAGGAACTTTAGTTGCTACATTCTCAACTTTAAATAGCACTTGACATGTAGTAGGAACTCATTAAATATTTGTTGGGTGAATGAATTACTTTCTTCATCTACATTAGGAATTTAAGAATTCTAAATTATTCGTTGTCACTGAAGTTTAAATTATACCCTTGTTACATGATGGATGATCAGTGGATATTAGTTTCTTTCTTTCACTCTTTGAATTACTTTACATTCATATTTTATGGATAATGTTTCCCAAATATGTTTCTAGAACAATATTTACTGGTATTGTAAATTCATTAGCTCAGGAATTTAGACAATGTTAAATTACAAGGTAGTTTTCTCTCCTACTACATGTTCTGGAAAACATATGTAGCATTTGTCTATGTCTTGGGATTGTCTTCTTTATGTCTCCTCTATGCAACGGACATGGAGAAATTTTACTTTTGTGAATTCAGTTTTAGCAGAAGAAAAATAATTAAGTCTTATAATTATTAAATATTTATTTATTTCTCCATGTTTTATTTTAGCAGTGGTGGTGGTTTATTTTTAATGATCAATTTACAAGAAATTCTATGATCATTGAAGACTTTTTTTTAACATATTACATGTACCATAGTATGACTTCAAATTATAGCAGTTTTCAACTCTCAGATGAAACCACTGTACATAAACTGGGGCAGCATGTCTGAATAGAGAAATCTGTTGTTTTAAACATCCGTATAACAGAATGTACAGATTCCCCAATAGAGAGATGTCTCTCTTTGAGTCTTAAAAATGTTTAAGTTTAAAATTCTTCCTTTTGTTGTATATGGTGGGCCCAGCCCTTCCCTTCCATTTCTGTGTCCTTGATTAACTATTTGAAATGAAAAAAAAAAAGTGTTCATTTTTAAATCACCACCATTGAGGGACATTATGGAATTTTTTGGTAACTATTCCTGCTCTTAGGAAAAAAGGCCATATTTGTCACCTTATCCTTAGCTAAAGAATTTAATTCTGTTTAATACTGAAGGAAATTTTAAGATTCATGTTGTGGTAACTTTGTTAACATTTAGTTTTATAAGCAAATATAGGGATTTGAATATAAATTATAATTCTTTTACTTGTACTACGGAAGGAAGGAAGGAAGGAAGGAAGGAAGGAAAGAAGGAAAAGAAGAGAAGGGAAGCAGGCTAGTTGGGTCAGAATTTTTTTTTAAATAACAAGCAATTAATTAACTTAATTAATCTGATGAGCACTTTTTTGAATTGGCTGATTCTTGTTGGCAGATCCTGGAAAACTGGTAACATAGGACCATTGTACTTTAACTCAATTATTGCAATTTTCACTTCTGAATTACATTACTAGAGAAGCATTCTATAATATAAAGCATGACATGATTGTATGTATCCATTCTGTTAACATTTCTTGGGCACTGGCAATGTATCAGGCATTTTTTTTGTAAGTTGCAGTGAGTAAAACAGACTACATTTTTTTAAAGATTTTATTTATTGGACAGAGAGACAGCAAGAGTGGGAGCACAAGCAGGGGGAGCGTGAGAGGGAGAAGCAGGCTTTCCACCAAGCAGGGAGCCTGACACGGGGCTCCATTCCAGGACCCTGGGATCATGAACTGAGTGGAAGGCAAATGCTTAACAATTGAGCCAACAAGGCACCCCAAAACAGACTAGATTTTGAAGTATTAATTTTAAACTTAAACATTTTTAAGACTCAAAGAGAGACATCTCTCTATTGGGGAATCTGTACATTCTGAGACAAGGATGGAGGAACTTTGGGGAATGGTCTTTTTCTCCTTTCTCTTCCAATAATTTTGTGTAGGTAGAGTGGCAGCTACCACTCTGTTAGACATAATTAATTGAAAGTCTAAATAAATATTAGTTTTTATTTATATTTATTTATAAATCATCTAGTTAATTAACAGGTGATATCATGGCTCAGTTCTTATTTTCAAAAAAAATTTTGCCCCTGTTTTATTACCATAGTACCTATCTCTGTGAAGAAAAAATATATATAGGTATAGATGCTATTAAAAAAATCAAAATTAGTATAATTCATAAAAATGATTGAAGTGGCTGGGGCGCCTGGGTGGCTCAGTCCTTAAGCTTCTGCCTTTGGCTCGGGTCATGATCCCAGGGTCCTGGGATAGAGCCTTGCTGCATCAGGCTCCCTGCTTATGTTCCCTCTCTGTCTCTTCCTCTTTCTTTCTGTCAATTAAATAAATGAAATCTTTTTAAAAAAAAATGGTTGAAGTGGCAAATAATGCAATAAAATGAGTTCTAATGGCTACAATTTATTTATCTCAATAAATAAAATGCATCTCTATTCATCATAATGAGTGAAATGACCATAGCTCACTAAAATTTTAATTTTTACTTAATTGGAAAACTTGTGAAAAATGAAATGACTTCCCTCTATGCACTATTGCTATTTGTAAGATGTCTATATTTCACACACAAATCCCTTTGATTCCTTTTGTCAATTATGCCTTCTGTAATTGTTTCCTAGGCAGTTACAAATCTTGAATATCAAGTTCAATATTTTAAAAATTGCAAAATTAACTGAGTTGAAAAATAATTTAAAACGTTGTTTCTAAGACTAATATTGCTGAATCCTCAAATATATTATCAAGTTACTGTCTAAAGACTTTAGAGACAGTATTGGATACTCCCTAACATAGAATTTCAGGTTACAAGAGTTGTGAAAGCAAACTCTTTTTTTTCCTAGAGTCCCCAGATAAGAAATTAAAAAAAAAAAAAGGCATAGGTTATTAAATCCCCTGCTCCCTACAATTTGATTGTCTGATATGCCCCCTAAAGGACCATTAGAACTATGATGCGATGAAAACGCTAGGGAAATATTTGATTTATTTTGCATTTGTGAACTTCTGTTCATTAGTTCTATTTAATATATCTTTCCGATTGCTGGAGCTGGCTACTAAATTAAAAATGTTATTCTTTAATTAGGCACTGGCAACCTTTTGGTAGACAAACACACCTAATTCTCCTTAACATATGGGAGTAGACTGTTGCTTCTTGTAAGTTTTTTGTAATATGTATTGTTAGTTGTATAAGAAAGTAGCCTGCTTCTTCCTCTCTCTCTCTGCCTGCCTCTCTGCCTACTTGTAATCTCTGCCTGTCAAATAAATAAATAAATAATCTTAAAAAAAAAAAAGAAAGAAAGTATTTTCTCGGGGCTCCTGGGTGGCTCAATCAGTTAAGTGTCTGCCTTCACCTCTGGTTATGATGGCAGGTCCTGGGATGGAGACCCTGCATTAGGTTCCCTGCTCAGCGGGGAACCTGCTTCTTCCTCTCAGTCTTCCTCGTGCTCTCTCTCTCTCTCAAATAAATAATTAAAATCTTAAAAAAAAAAAAGGATT
Source organism: Mustela erminea (assembly GCF_009829155.1). Taxonomy (NCBI): domain Eukaryota; kingdom Metazoa; phylum Chordata; class Mammalia; order Carnivora; family Mustelidae; genus Mustela; species Mustela erminea. Next base: position 48,842,785 of record NC_045628.1, on the reverse strand, counting down.
TCCTCTTCTGTGTTTGTCTGCTCTGTTAGCTTAACCCTTCCAATGGTTTTAGGTACCATCTCTCTAAGTTAAAACTTTTCATTCTGTGTCCAGGTGAAATTTCTCCTCAGATTCCATGTCTCATTTCCAGCTTGGTATTTGCACTTAAATGTTGAACTTATACTTCAAATTCAGTGAGTCTAAAACTGATGGTTTCAAAGGCAGATTTAGTAGATGGTTAAGAGTGCAGTCTCTGCAGACAGGAAGCCGTTTTTTTCAGTTCTACCATATACTAAAATCAGGATACTGAGCATATTTTCCTCATAAGATTATTTGAAGATAAATGAGTTAGTATGTATAAAGTATTTAGAATGGCGCTCCTACAGAATAAGTACTAAATTATTTCAGGCAGAACAGTAATACAAAATTTAGAATTTAGGAAGTTGTCTGGCAGTCTGAATTAATATCTTTTTATAGCTTTGTGACAATGGGTAAATTACTGAAACTTATTTTGACTCAGTCTCCTCATTGTTAAAATCAAAATAATAATAGTTCATATCCTGTATTTTATTGTGAAGATCAAGACAATATATATAAAGCACTTAGAATTTCTCATATATACTATGTCTTTAGAATCTCTGATTATTATCCTAATACCTAGAATGCCTCTTCTTAAATTCCCTGCTTTCTCTCAATGACCCAGATATTTGCTTACCTTTATTTACCCACATTTGACATCAAAGATTTATCTTTATTCTGTTTCCCACTCATTAAACCACATCAGTTTTCATTCCTCTTTCTCTTGTTTTTCTTAATTGTTTCATTTTATTCTTACTCTATCCAAGGCAATTTAGACTATTTTTATCTTTCTTATGAAAGTAGGTTCTTGATGTCTTCAATATCACTCCTCTGTAATCAAATCTGCCTGTAACTGTCAGACTATCCTCTGAAGAGCCTACCACTAAGTTTGGCTCTTACCTCTTCATGACCTAAGAATGGTTCCCTAGTGCCCAACTGACCTCCATCTAATACCATAATGTTGTAACCAGAAGTGGAAGGTTCTCTTCTATGTAGCCCCATGCCAACTCCGCTTAAGAGGGGAGGCTTTCCTAAATAGTACCTCCTACTTTCTTTAGAATGTTTTGTGTTTCTTAAGCATTAGAAGAGGTTGCCTCATTGTTGTGTACTATTCAAGCCTCAGTATCATTTTCTTCCAAGAAACTTTTCATCACACTCCCACATATAAATTGTATTTCCCTTTTCTATATTTTGTTAAACTCTCTTCATATTCATTCTACCTGAAAACCTCTTGGCATGTTCTCTGTTTTCCTGAAGTACTGCATGTCCTAATATGTTTCTCATGTTGTAGATGCCCAATAAATCATAAGGGAACAAATGGATGCAATGAATAAATTCATTCAGATTTATCATCTAAGAATTTTTAACTTTTGGATTATAGTAAAGTATCACTATTTTCAGTTTTTATTTTCTTTAGGTTAGCTGTACCTACAGGGAATGACATTAAAAATACATTCAAATTAAAGTAAACTTTAAAAAAGTTAATAGTAGATATATAGCTTTGCTAGCTTCCCTGGTAAAAGTCTACTGTCAGATATAACAACCAAAAGTTAAGGTACTATGACAACTAAACAGGACAGCTTGCTGTGGCATACCATGCTGTAACTATATTTTATCTTAGCAAAGTGGAAGTCATGGTATTTCTAGTATTACAAGACTGGAACAAACTTATAAACTTGCTAATGAAATTTCCAAAAAGAGAGATTACTCATGCTGAAGGTATAGGTATACATAGGCTATAGCATTTTTTAAAATTGAAGTATAATTAACATGCAGTGCTATTTTCATTTCAGGTATACTACATATTGATTCAACAGTTCTATATTACTCAGTGCTCTCAGTAAGTAAAGTCACCATCTGTCTCCATATTGTAAAATTATTGACTAAATTCCCTATGCTGTACTTTTCATCTCCATGACTTATTTATATATAGCTTAAGTTATAACTTAATCCTCTTTATGTATTTTACCCATCCCCCACCCATGTGTAACATTATTTAACTTGTTATGCAAAAGATTTATAAGTAGCCAATCATTTACCGTAGTCATTTTTTATCTACTTGATTTTAGAAATATGCCGATTTTATCACGATTGAAGCTTTTACAGACACTTATCCATTTCATCATTTTCAATTTTATTCCAGGTCCTTATTTAAATGAACTTTGCTATTTTTCCTTAGTACCCTAATCTGAATAGTGATTTTTATTATCCTAATGCAACTCAATATACAGAGTTATTGAAATAAAATTTATAAATTAAAGAATTAAAAATATATCTGCAAATAAATTGAAATGTGAAGCTGCCTTGTAACTATTTCTGAATGACTAGAAGCAACATTGAACATGTTAGGGGGTCCCAGTTTGGTTTCTCATTTTGGTTTCTTTCATCTCTGTGTCTATGTTTTTGTAGGAAAGCTGTGTTGCTTAGCTTCATTATTTTAACATTTATTTGGCATCTTTCTTCTCAAGAAGTCCTAGTTAATACTGGAAAATACATGTAAATTTATATTTTATATATAATACATCTGGAAAACAACTTTGGATAAGATTGCCCAAGAAGGAAGACTTAAATAATGTGCCTTGGGGTTGGAATTGGTGCTAAAGGAGGCTTCACAAAGGAGGAAATAGAATATAAACTAGGGGGGTGCCTGGGTGTCTCAGTGGGTTAAAGCCTCTGCCTTTGGCACAGGTCATGATCTCAGGGTTCTGGGATCGAGTCCCGTATTGGGCTCTCTGCTTGGCAGGGAGCCTGCTTCCCCTTCTCTCTCTGCCTGCCTCTCTGCCTACTTGTGATCTCTCTCTCTTTCTCTCAAATAAATAAATTAAAAAAAAAAAAGAATATGAACTAGGTATATGAAAATGTCAATTGCTTCAGAGTAAGAATGAAAATAATTTAGGAGGATAGAGTACATAGACTTAGAAATCTCCTTAAAATTGTTTATCACCTCACATATTTCTAGCATATTTCGTAACTGGTGAGGGAAAGTGAAAACTCATATTAAGATAATCAGACAGAGTACATGATCTATTATTATTACGTTTTCTAGAGAACTTGAAATAACAAGAAGACTTACAGAATACCCTTAAATATCTCACTTCCCACATCTCAATATAACATGACCTCACACAACAAAATTGTCATAGTTTCTGAGAGTTTAAAACATACCTCCTCAAATATGCCACTTTGGCATATTGACTATTTTGAGTTAAAGGCATTTGAAAAATAACAGATACAAAAAAAAAAATGCTCTGACTTTCTTTTTCTCAAAGCAGGTGGTAAAGTTCCTATGTGAAAGATGGTCTCCCTATGCCAGAAGGAAGGTACCATTCTTATCATCAAGGATGGGAAGTTGGGACCAAGAGAACTCAGCATAAACAGACCTTGTCAAAATATTTCTTATATTCCTTTAGTTTCCCCAGATAGTTTAGTTACTTTTCCATAATCGCCTGTCTTTATTCAGCCTCATATAAAGCACAAAGGTTTTGCCACTTCTTTGGGTCCTCATTTCCTAATGAAGTCTCCCATATCATGTACAACTTGCATTAAATCAATCATTAATTTTTTTTCCTGTTGATCTATCTTATGTCAACTATTCACTTAAGAGGGCACAGATAAGAGTATAAATATGAGTTTTCTTTCTTTTTTTTTAAAATGTTTTTGAGTATGAGTTTTTGAATCAGTATATCAAATATTTTTGTAAATTCAGGTGAATTGCTTAACAAAATGTAATCCCCAGTTTCTTCATCAGTGAAGCATAGCTAATCACACTGGGCTTTTGTGAATATTGAAAGGGATAATGAATGCATCTATTAACATAATGAGGAGTCCAGCTCCTGGCTAAAAATCTATGTGTGACTTTCCAGGTCAGGACACAGGAAATTACAAAGGTTTTATCTAGAAGGTCTCATTCCAGAAAGCTGCTCTTCTCCACCAGACTTGTACAGCCATTACACTACAGTGTCTAAGTTGAGTTACAGTCAAGGACTCAGGCTCCCTGGGCTGGTCATACATGTTTGCATTCCTTGCTTTAGTTGCCTGAATTCCTGGGTCTCTTTATCTGAGGCTCCTCTTTGTGTGCCTCTGTGGCAGCCTTCTTTGCTGTGGAAGAGGGGAATATCTTAAATAAATTTTTCCCCACTCTAAGTACTCACTACTTTTCTGCTCTAAGCCTTCAGTCTTCACGCTGCCTCCAACGCCAGGGGCCATAAAACTGCTACAGCCTTTTGTTCTGGGCTTCCTCAACAGGGATATGATTTCTATTCCATTTGGATCCACCTGATCATGTGTGCCATTACATGGGAAAAAGGAAAAAATCAAGAGTTGTCATTTGCTCTAGTTTTAACCTCTTGCTTATCCCATCTCAGTAAGTTATTATAGACTTAACTCTCATTTTTGGCATTTTGCTTCACTACACTACTCAGACACATGGTAGCGCAGGTCTCTCCCAGCTCAGGTGAGCTCCTGATCATAGTTGATATCCCTCAATGATAAAACTTAAACCCAGAAAAAATACAGAAGGTGAAACTCATGTCTCATCAATAGATTGGAAGCATAAGAAAAGCAGGTGTCTATTACCTGGTCATTATATTTACTGTGGAAATATGTTGATAACTAATTGCTCATTCTTTAAATGTCTTTTGTTGGGGGGGACAAGATGGTGGGGAATTAGGAGGAGGCACCTTTTCAACTTGTACCCTAAAGTGAGCTGATTACCTACCAAAGAACTCCGATCACCTATGAAATCAGCCTGAGATAAGAATTATACACATCTGGATATCTACAGGGGCAGAAGACGCCAGTGGGCGGTGTTTCTGTGTTTTTGTGTTTGTCCTGATAGTATATAAATTTTACACTTGGGGTTCTTTTTGATGAGGTTCTTCCTTTATTTGCATATATATTTTTTTTCTCTTATAATATACTTTTATCAGTCTTTTTGTTTGTCTGTTTTTGTTTGTATACTTCAAGTCTTACCTTGGGGCCCATTTGGGCTGAACCTTCTCTTTTATCTTCCCTTTCTTTCCTGTCTCTCTCTCTCTCTTTTTTCTTTTTCTTTTCCTTTTTCTCTCATTTGGGTGGGGAATCCTGATTGCTCAGAAGTGTTCCAGGGTGCACCTTGACTGTACCATGGTCGATACATCCAGCTACATCTGTTCAGTCATCTCTCACCAAAATGACTAGGAGGAGGAATGCCCAACAGAAGAAAAATACAAAGGATGGACCTTCTGCAACAGAGCTAATGGCTATCAACATAGACAATATGTCGGAAAGAGAATTCAGGCTAACAATTATCCAGGCAGTAGCTAGGTTGGAGCAAGCCAGGGATGACCAAACAGAATTGATTAGGGCCAAGCTGAAAGCGACCAGAGATGATGTTCACAATCTTAGGGCAGAGCTAAAAGCTACCAGGGAAGAGGTTCACAATGCTCTCAATGAGTTCCAATCTAATCTAAATTCTCTCAAAGCTAGGGTAACTGAGACAGAAGATAGAATTAGTGATAAGGAGGACAAACAGATAGAAAGGATCAGGAAAAAGCCTGGAACAAACAGCTTAGAAACCACGAAAATAGAATCAGGGAAATAAATGATGCCATGAAACGTTCCAATGTCAGAATTATTGGAATCCCTGAAGGGGAGGAGAAAGAAAGAAGTCTAGAAGATATAGTGGAATAAGTTCTTCATAAAAATTTTCCCAATCTCGTGAATGGAACCAGTGTTCATGTACTAGAGGCCGAACTGTCTCAACCCACTATAGATTCCAAAAAAAATCAAGGCACCTGATAGTCAAATTGAGGAATCACAATGGTAGGTATAATCTCTTAAAAGCTGCTAGGACAAAGAGGCTCCTTACTTACAGAGGAAAGCCCATCAGAATAATGTCAGACCTGTCCACAGAGACCTGGCAAGCCAGAAAGCCTGGCAAGATATATTCAGGGCACTGAATGAGAAGAACATGCAGCCAAGAATACTTTATCCAGCAGGACTGACATTCAAAATGGATGGAGAGATAAAGAGTTTCCAAGACCAGCAAGGCTTAAAAGACTATGCAACCACCAAGCCGACACTGCAGGAAATATTAAGAGGAGTTCTCTAAAAGAGGAAAAATCCTAAGAATAGCATTGAACAGAAATATAGAGACAATCTACAGAAAGAAAGACTTCAAAGGTAACACTATGTCAATAAAAACATATCTATCAATAATCACTCTCAATGTGCATGGCCTAAATGCACCCATAAAACAGCACAGGGTTGCAGATTGGATAAAACGACAGGACCCATCCATATGTTGTCTACAAGAGATCCATTTTGAACCTAAAGATATACCCAGACTGAAAGTGAAGGGGTGAAAAAGCATCTTTCATGCCAGTGGGCCTCAAAAGAAGGCTGGGGTAGCGATTCTCATATCAGATAAATTAGATTTTAAACTAAAGACTGTAGTCAGAGATACAAAAGAACACTACATAATTCTTAAAGGGACTATCCACCAAGATGATCTAACAATTATAAATATCTATGCCCCCAATATGGGAGCAGCCAATTACTTAAGAAAACTGTTAATCAAGATAAAGAGTCATATTGATATGAATACATTAATAGTAGGAGATCTTAACACACCTCTCTCAGAAATAGACAGATCATCGAAGCAGAAAATCAATAAAGAAACAAGAGCATTGAATGACACATTGGACCAGATGGACCTCATAGATATATACAGAACATTCCACCCTAAAACAACAGAATACTCATTCTTCTCAAGTGCACATGGAACCTTCTCAAGAATAGACCACATACTGGGTCACAAATCAGGACTCAACTGATACCAAAAGACTGAGATTACTCCCTGCATATTCTCAGATCACAACACTTTGAAACTGAAGCTCAATCACAAGGAAAAGTTCAGAAGGAACTCAAACACCTGGAGGCTAAAAACCACCTTGCTTAAGAATGCTTGGATCAACTAGGAGATCAAAGAAGAACTGAAACAATTCATGGAAACCAACAAGAATGAAGACACTTCGGTCCAAAACCTATGGGATATAGCAAAGGCGGTCCTAAGGGGGAAATACATAGCCATCCAAGCCTCTCTCAAAAAATTGAAAAATCCAGAATACACCAGCTGTCTCTACACCTTAAAGAACTGGAGAATCAACAACAAATCAAACCAGCTCCACACATAAGAAGGGAAATAATCAAGATTAGAGTTGAGATCAATGAGATAGAAATCAGAGATACAGTAGAACATATCAATGAAACTAGAAGCTTGTTTTTTGAAAGAATCAATAAGATTGATAAACCATTGGCCACACTAATCCAAAAGAAAAGAGAGAAAGCCCAAATTCATAAAATTATGAATGAAAGGGAAAGATCACAACTAACACCAAGGAAGTAGAAACAATCATCAGAAGTTATTATTAACAGTTATATTACAATAAGCTAAGCAACCTAGATGAAATGGATGCATTCCTGGAAAACTATAAACTCCCAAAATTGAACCAGGAAGAAACTGACAACCTGAATAGACCAATATCTAGTAATGAGATTGAAGCAGTGATCAAAAACCTCCCAAAAAACAAGAGCCCAGGACCTGATGGATTCCCTGGGGCATTCTACCAAACTTTCAAAGAAGAAATAATACCTATTCTCCTGAAGCTGTTTCAAAAAATTGAAGCAGAAGAAAAACTTCCAGACACTTTCTATGAAGCCAGCATTACCGTGATCCCCAAACCAGGCAAAGATCCTACCAAAAAGGAGAATTTCAGACCAATATCACTGATGAATATGGATGCTGAGATTCTCACCAAGATCCTAGCAAACAGGATCCAGCAGCACATTAAAAAGGTTATCCACCATGACCAGGTGGGATTCATCCCTGGGCTACAAGGATGGTTCAACATTTGCAAATCAATCAACGTGATAGAACAAATTAATATGAGAATAGAGAAGAACCACATGGTCCTCTCAATTGATGCAGAAAAAGCATTTGACAAAATCCAGCATCCGTTCCTGATTAAAACGCTTCAAAGTATAGGGATAGAGAGAACATTTCTGAACTTCATCAAATCTATCTATGAAAGACCCACAGCAAATATCATCCTCAATGGGAAAAAGCTTGCAGTCTTCCCATTGAGATCAGGAACACAAGCATGCCCACTCTCACCATTCTTGTTCAACATAGTATTAAAAGTCCTAACAACAGCAATCAGACAACAAAGAGAAATAAAAGGTATCCAAATTGGCAATGAAGAAGTCAAGCTCTCTTTCTTCGCAGATGACATGATTCTTTATATGGAAAACCCAAAAGACTCCACCCCAAACTACTAGAACTCATACAGCAATTCAGTAACATGGCAGGATGCAAAGTCAAAGTACAGAAATCAGTAGCTTTCTTATACTCTAACGATGAAAATACAGAAAGGGACATTAGAGAATCAATTCCATTTACTATAGCCCCAAGAACCATAAGATATCTGGGAATAAACCTAACCAAAGAGGTAAAGGATCTGTACTCGAGGAACTACAGAACACTCATGAAAGAAATTGAAGAAGACACAAAAATATGGAAGACCATTCGATGCTCTTGGATTGGAAGAATAAACATTGTTAAAATGTCTGTACTGCCTAGAAAAATCTATACTTTTAATGCCATTCCGATCAAAATTCCACTGGTATTCTTCAAAGAGCTGGAGCAAATAATCCAAAAATTTGTATGGAATCAGAAGAGACCCCGAATTGCTAAGGAAATGTTAAAAAAATAAAATAAAATAGGGGGGCATCACGTTACCTGATTTCAAGCTTTACTACAAAGCTGTGATCACCAAGACAGCATGGTACTGGCATAAAAACAGACACATAGACCAGTGGAACAGAGTAGAAAGCCCAGATATGGACCCTCAACTCTATGGTCCAATAATCTTCGACAAAACAGGAAAAAATATACAGCGGAAAAAAGACAGTCTCTTCAATAAATGGTGCTGGGAAAACTGGGCAGCTATATGTAGAAGAATGAAACTCGACCATTCTCTTACACCATACACAAAGATAAACTCAAAATGGATAAAAGACCTCAATGTGAGGCAGGAATCCATCAGAATCCTAGAGGAGAACATAGGCAGTAATCTCTTCGATATCAGCCACAGCAACTTCTTTCAATATATGTCTCCAAAGGCAAAGGAAACAAAAGTAAAAATGAACTTTTGGGACTTCATCAAAATCAAAAGCTTCTGCACAGCCAAGGAAACAGTCAAGAAAACAAAGAGGCAACCCACGGAATGGGAGAAGATATTTGCAAATGACAGTACAGACAAATGGTTGATATCCAGGATCTATAAAGAACTCAAACTCAACACACACAAAACAGACAATCATATCAAAAAATGGGCAGAAGATATGAACAGACACTTCTCCAATGAAGACATACAAATGGCTATCAGACATATGAAAAAATGTTCATCATCACTAGCCATCAGGGAGATTCAAATTAAAACCACATTGAGATATCACCTTACACCAGTTAGAATGGCCAAAATTAGCAAGACAGGAAACGACATGTGTTGGAGGGGATGTGGAGAAAGGGGAACCCTCTTCCACTGTTGGTGGGAATGCAAGTTGGTGCAGCCTCTTTGGAGAACAGTGTGGAGATTCCTCAAGAAATTAAAAATAGAACTTCCCTATGACCCTGCCATTGCAGTACTGGGTATTTACCCCAAAGATACAGATGTACTGAAAAGAAGGGCCATCTGTACCCCAATGTTTAATAGCAAGAATGGCCATGGTCGCCAAACTGTGGAACGAACCAAGATGCCCTTCAACGGATGAATGGATAAGGAACATGTGGTCCATACACACTATGGTGTATTATGCCTCCATCAGAAAGGATGAATACCCAACTTTTGTAGCAACATGGATGGACCTGGAAGAGATTATGCTGAGTGAAATAAGTCAAGCAGAGAGAGTCAATTATCATATGGTTTCACTTATTTGTGGAGCATAACAAATATCATGGAGGACATGGGGCATTAGAGAGGAGAAGGAGGTGGGGGAAATTGGAAGGAGACGTGAACCATGAGAGACTATGGACTCTGAAAAACAATCTGAGGGGTTTGAAGGGCGGGGGGGTGGGAGGTCGGGGGAACCAGGTGGTGGGTATTGAAGAGGGCAAGGATTGCATGGAGCACTGTGTGTGGTGCAAAAATTATGAATACTGTTATGCTGTAAATAAATAAAAGAAAAAAAAAAAAAAAAAGAAAAAACTCATTGCGCATCTGAGTAGAAGCTCCGTAGGAGATTCAGTAAAGAACAGGATTTGAAATGCCTTCTGTGAGGTGGAGCACTCCTGCTCAGTTACTTTTGGAGCTTTTTATAATCTTTCTTGTCAGCTCTTCTTTTTGCGGTGACCTAATTGCCAAGATCTCTTCTAGGTAATCTGGTATTTAATCAAAAGCCAGTGTATGTTTCTTTAAATCAATGTCTAATGCTAAAGTAGATATTGCATGTTACATTACTGTTATAAATAGAATTCTGCTATCTCACAGGTTGATTCGAATTTTGTGTGTTTTTCCAGGGAACACACACTTCTATATTCTATGATTAAAATGTTTTATTTTGGTTTTTTTTTTTTTTTGAAGATTTTTATTTTATTTATTTGACGGAGAGAGAGAGAGATCACAAGCAGGCAGAGAGATATGCAGAGAGAGAGGGGGAAGCAGGCCTCCGCTGAGTAGAAAGCTCGATGAAGGGCTCGATCCCAGGACCTTGAGACCATGACTGAGCCAAAAGCAGAGGATTAACCCACTGAGCCACCCAGGTGCTCCTATTTTGTGTTTTTATCCAAGTAATATTTCTCCTAAAATTATTCAGTAATGATGTTGTGTCATTTATGCATAAAAATACAGAAAACAAACAGCAACATGATGAGCATTTGTGAATAAATAATATATATAGCATATAAACACTGACACATATACAACTATACATATAAGTATGTAGGTAGTCAGATATGTGGTGCATTAATTTGTGTGTGTGTGTGTGTGTCTGTACATGTGTAAAGACATCCACACTCACAGACACACCTATGACATTTTTATTGTAAGATATATCTTTTGTTATATGGACTAGTTCATATTGTAATACATTCTTTTTCTGGTTGTATATTTGGCAACACATTCCTTCATGTTGGCGTGATACAACTGTGCTGTATTTGCAAATAACAAGTGTAATATAATTACAATGTACCATGTTGAAGACACAATACAGTTAAGAAGTACAAACTCAAGTTTAGAAAAGGAACCAGTTTTTGGAATATTTCAAATCAAATCTTAAGGGAAACAAAAACAATCAGAAGAAAGCAAACTATTTTGCCCCATTAGAAATGTAAACACAATATACCTATGCAGAGATACTACAGGAACATATTCCCTTAACCTAGTGAATAGTAAATATTTTTCATATACTGTGAATATCACACTGTATTTATTTTAAGCCACAAATCACAACATATATTACTGTCATCTAATCTTACTAAATATGATATTCAGATAGAATACCCAATTTTTGTCATTTGTGAACCATTATGTTCTTATGTGAACATAAGAAACATGTTCAATTTTGTAAATCAACTAAAGAACATGACCTACTCTCTGGAATTTAGTAAAACTGCTTATTTACAACTACAGGCACTCCTATCAATGAAAACCTTTCATGCAAAGAAAAAAAAAGGAGATGAAATTTTCAGGTTACTTTGTACCCAAAGAAATGTGATCATATGATAGTGCTCATAATAACCTAACATGCTATTATAGTCAGAAAAGTGTCTCTCAATTCAAGCTGAGTAATCAACTTGAAAATGAAAAAAAAAAATGAGTGAACTAAACATTGAAAGTTCAAATACTAAGAACAAGTTTTCAACAATCAGGAAAAATTCAATAAAGATAGCATTTTTCTTCCATTGTTACAGCTATTGATACCATTTCAATGCCCCAAGTAAAAATTAAAATTGTGACATGATACTCTTTTACACAAAATCTGTACAGATTTATACTCAAGAATGGACTTAATAGTTCCTGGTACCTTCAAGGAATGTCTGAAATAAGAGGAGGGGCCCACTTTATAGCAATCAGTTGACAATGTCTTAAGGCTAGAGCATAGAAGAGAGCTCCAGCTGTTACAATTATTGTTTTCTAGGACAGCCTATAGCATGAGACTACAGCTATTCATTCTTTGAGGAAACTTCCAAAAATCACATAGTATGTTATCCATTAATCATTTTAATGGATGCCTCTTGAATTTAATGGATGCCTGCATTACTGGGTGCCTGGTTGACTCAGTCCTTAAGTATCTGCCTTTGGCTCAGGTCATGATCCAAGAGTCCTGGGATGGAGAAACCCCATTTCCTAGGGTTCCCTGTTCGGTGGGGAGCCTGCTTCTCTCTCTCCCACCCCCCTTGCTTGTTTTCCTCTCTGTCTCTCTCTCTATATTAAATAAATAAATAAAAGCTTTAAAAAATGATGCTGCATTGCAAAAGAAAGCATACACACCATAGTAAAGACTATTTCCAGTACACATTTTTTTTATCAAATTCAAATCAGCATTTGACTAGACAAAGATTTTATGAATTTAAAAATTTTAAATTTTCTTCTAGCATGAATGTAACAAGGATAAAATTTTCTAAATGTTTCAAATGCACATACACAAAAATACACAAGCATATATTTATAAAATGTTAATTAATTACATATCTTATGACAAAATGTAATCTATACATATATATGTAATAGTTCAATCCTTTAATAAAATTTGCTTCTCCTTTCTTTTTTTTTTTTTTTTTTTTTTTTTTTTTTTTTTTTTAAGATTTTATTTATTTATTTGACAGAGAGAAATCACAAGTAGATGGAGAGGCAGGCAGAGAGAGAGAGAGGGAAGCAGACTCTCCGCTGAGCAGAGAGCCCGATGCGGGACTCGATCCCAGGACTCTGAGATCATGACCTGAGCTGAAGGCAGCGGCTTAACCCACTGAGCCACCCAGGCGCCCGATTGCTTCTCCTTTCAACACCATAAAATATTATGACATTTTTACTGATTTCTAGTTATAGCTTGACTTTAATACCTTAAGAAAATATAAATTTGATTAAAAAATGAAAGTATAGTAAATTACTAGCTAAGCAGTTAGTAAGAGCTTACTGAGTGCCTTTAATTTATTTAATGTTTTAAAATTTCTGTACTAGAAGCTGCAAAAATAAAACCTGCATTATCTGCCTGGAAATTTCAAACTATTTGAAAAGGAAAAATGCTTTAAAAATTTTTGAATACTTATCCATTGTAAGCATTATATAATTAGGTATTAAAATTTAGGGCAAAAAAGAATGGAAGCTCAGACAGAAATACTTTGTATGTAACAACTGAGGAAGAGCCAATATATTAGGTCCTTAATTGATAAATGCTGTTCAATACAAGAATGAAAAATTAGAAGAAATATGAAAGAGGAAGAATGTAGGGGGGAAGAGGATGAAGAATACAGACTACTTCAGCTGTATTTTAAATGATGGATCAATTTACAATGGAAATGGAAGTATAAAAATGGTATTTTTGAAAGGTTTAACTAAAACATTAGAAGAAACAGAAGTCAGTACAATATGCTCCTAAAATATGTAGAGATTGATTTCTCTGAAGGCTTGGGTGGAAAATAGTAAAAAGTTTAGATGTACAAAATGATGGCAAAAATCATATCAGCAATTGTTTAGTACAAATAGTCTATAGGACTGAAATGTGCTCTCTTTTTTGGTGTAAATTATAATGATAGAAGAAAGTTAAATAAATACTAAGAGATTATAAGTCTGTTTTAATATAAAGATCATGACCATATAAATTTAGTGACATTCTCAGCCAGGACTGAAAAATAATACTGTATAATATAATAGGGAAAATATTCAACTAAAGTCAGAAAACTTGTCTATGCTCTTCCCTTAGTTCCTCATTTAGTAACTCTTTACATCTAAAATCTACTCAAGGGCGCCAGGGTGACTCAGTGGGTTAAGCTGCCTTCAGCTCAGGTCGTGATCTCGGGGTCCTGGGATCAAGCCCTGCATTGGGCTCTCTGCTCAGTGAGGAGCCTGCTTCCCCTCTCTCTCTCTGCCTGCCTCTCTGCCTACTTGTGATCTCTTTCTCTCTCTGTCAAATAAATAAATAAAATCTTAAAAAAAATAAAAATAAAATCTACTCAGAAGGTGTTTACCTTATCAAGTAAATTAACGTTTCTGATTCAGAGCCTTCATCTACAAAAGAGGATATATAATGCTACCTACTCCTAGAGGTTGTTTTGTGGATTAAATTAGATAATTAATGTAAAGCATTTAAATTTAGAACATGACGCATATCTGGCATAGAGAAAGTACTTAATAACCGGTGAGCTAAATGCATGCTATTTCCATCTACTCCACCACCAGTTTCTTTCATTTTGATTAGATCTGTAACATTGTCTCTGAACTATTGTCCGTCCCATCCTTTCCCTCTCTTCACAGTGGTCCTTCCTCCACATTTCTATGAGCAACTTTCAAAGAAAAACAAACTTTCTCCAATAGACAAAGCTGTGGGGAAACCAGTAGCTGTGAAAACTGGTAAAAATTTTAGTGAAAAAATTCAGCAGTAGCATATATCACATGGCAAAAGAGAGTTCGTATTGACCTGGTGTCACAATTTTGGAATTCTAATAAAAGTGTGTGGGAGTTCTATGCACAACAGAATATAAGTATTACTTATAATGTAGTACTATTTGAAAGCAACTGAAATGTTCATGGAGAAGAATGTTTAATTAAATTGTAAATTATGGTACATCTTACTAATGAAAAACTATATGCCTATTAGAAATGGTAATTAGAAAAATTATGAAGCACTATTGAGAAAAATGAATATAATATGTTAAGGGAAAAAAGGCATTATAATATAATATGAATGTCCATTATGATGGTAATTTTGCAAAGAATGTATATGCATAATAAAAATATTGAAATGAGATTCATACAAAATAAAATATTAGCTAAGTTAGCCTGGTGGAACTAATGATTTTTCCTATTTTCTAACATTCTGTAATGTCCAAATATTTTTCAAATAAAAATTATAACTCCATTTTTCCCTTGGTGCTTAAAGACTCTGTACTAATTCCATATTACCCTAAAAGAAATATAACAAATTCATTGTCTTGTCAGGCAAGGTATACCACCAGTTTATCATAAGCTACTTCCTAGGCTCCAATAACTTCAGTTCAGTTTGTGTGCATGATTTTTCTGTTACGTGAAATTTCTCATTGTTTCCCTAAATGTCATGCATAGAAAGTTCTGTTGAAGTCAATGAATTATGGATTAACATAATTGTGATAATAATATGAATCACACTTCGGGATTCCAAACATGACATTACTTAATACCTATGCTTCATTTTCTTCAGGTGTAAAATAGGGAAGAGGAATGATAAAAGTAGGTACAATATAGACTTGTTAGGACTGAAAGCATTAATACAAAGCACTTAGAACTGTGACTGCCATTTAATCAGCACCATATGGACTTAGGTTTCAACAATAACAAAAAATGGCTAAACTCATTGAGTACTTACTCTATTGAAAGCTTTGTTTTGTTTTGTTTTGTTTTGTTTTTCCTTGTTAAGCAATTACATGTATTGGAAATCCATGTATGGTACCATGGAATCCCATGTACCCAATTCTATGTATGTTTTCATTTAACCCTACACTATAGATGCAATTGCTATATTGATGTATATACAAGGGAGTCAAGGCACAGACAAGTTGAATAACTTATCTGTGGTAATAGTGCTAAGGAGTATGAAAAGTAAGTGATTTTTTTTTTACTAAAGGCTGGACATATTTTGTCTTTATTTTTGTCATTACTAAATTCAGGCCAAGGGAAGAGCATAGGCAAATTTTCTAACTTTCAGTCCAACTGTTTTCCATTAAATCATACTGCATTATTTGCACTACAATGTATTTGTCCTATGACATTCTTGGAAATGGTATTCACAGTAAACAGAGTCAGAATCTGTCAACTCTTATTAAATTATTTTCTAAAAAATTATAGTTAATTATTATTTTCAGAGGAATTTTTAAGTTAGTGGAAGCTTTAAATGCCTTGGTAATGCATGCATTTCTGTTTCTCAAAACTGTGACTTTTTTCTGCAGATATAGATAGGAAGAAGTATAGTGCTCTGTGCTGTAGTAACCATTTTAAGTATAAAGTTCAGTGATGTTAAGTACATTCATATTGTTGTGGAACCATCAATACCATTCACCTCCAGAACTCTTTTCAAATTGCAAAACAAACTCTATAACCATCAAACAATAACTCCCCCTTCCCCCACTCTTTCCAGTACCTGTCAACCACTGTTCTACTTTCTATCTCTAGGAATTTGACTACTCTAGCTGTCTTACATAAATGAATCATATATATTTGTCTTTTTGTGACTGTCTTATTTCACTTATCATAATGTCTTGAAGTTTCATCCATGTTATAGAATATATTAGAATTTCCTCCTTTTTAAGGTTGAATAACATGCCATTGTGTGTCTATACAACATTTTATTTATCCATTCATCCACAGTGGACACTTGGGTTGCTTCCATATTTTGGCTATTGGAAACAATGCCTCTATGAACATTGGTGTACATATATCTTTTTGAGACCTTGCTTTCAAATCTTTTAGGTATATATCAGAAGCAGAATTGCTGAATCATGTAGTAATTCTGCTTTCAATTTATTGAAGAAACATTATACTAGTTTCCACAGTGCTATACCATTTTACATTTCAACCAACAGGGCACAAGGTTTCCAATTTCTCTATATCTTTGATCTTTTGGATATAAAGTCTTGTGTAGACTGCATATAGTTGGATCATGTTTTTATTTATTTTTTATTTTTTTAATTAATTTTTTATTTTTTATAAACATATACTTTTATCCCCAGGGGTACAGGTCTGTGAATCACCAGGTTTACACACTTCACAGCACTCACCAAAGCACATACCCTCCCCAATGTCCATAATCCCACCCCCTTCTCCCAAACCCCCTCCCCCCAGCAACCCTCAGTTTGTTTTGTGAGATTAAGAGTCACTTATGGTTTGTCTCCCTCCCAATCCCATCTTGTTTCATTTATTCTTCTCCTACCCACTTAAGCCCCCATGTTGCATCACCACTTCCTCATATCAGGGAGATCATATGATAGTTGTCTTTCTCTGCTTGACTTATTTCGCTAAGCATGATACGCTCTAGTTCCATCCATGTTGTCGCAAATGGCAAGATTTCATTTCTTTTAGATCATGTTTTTAATCCATTATATCCAGTTATACTTCTTATCCACTAAATAAAATCTTACACAGATTCTTCATTTTCTCAGTTTTATTGAGGTATAGTTGACAATTGAAAATTGTATATATTTGGGATGCCTGAGTGGCTCAATTGGTTAAGCTGCTGACTCTTTGTCTTAGCTCAGGTTTTGATATCATGATTATGAATTCAAGCTCTGTACTGGGCTCTACACTGGGCATGGAGCCTACTTAAAAAAAAAAAGAAGAAAGAAAAGAAAATTGTTAATATTTAAGATGTACAAGTCAATGGTTTGATATATGTTTACATATATAATGAAATATTCACAACAATCAAGCTATTTAAAATATCTATTGCCTCGCATAGCTACTGTTTTTCCTCTTTTTCATAGTGAGAACACTAAAAATATACTCTCTTTGCAAATTTCAAGTATAAAACAATATTAATTATAGTAACTCTATTTGTATTAGATCTCCCGAACTTAGTTATCTAGGATAACTGAAACTTTATAACTCTTGACAACAATCTCCCCATTTTTCCTCCCCAACCCCTTGTAAATACCATTCATCTCTTCCTATGACTATTTTAGATTCCACATACAAGTGAGATCAAGAAGTATTTGTCTTTCTCTGTCTGCTTATTTCACTTAGCATAATGTTCTCCAAATTCTGTTGGTGAGAATGTAAATTAGTATAATATAATGGAAAACAGCTTGGAGTTTCCTCAAAAATTTCAAAGAGAACTACCTTATGATCCAGTAATCCCATATCAGGTATATATCCAGTGGAAATGAAATCAGTGTCTTGAGAGATACCTTCACTCCCACATTCATTTTAGCATTGTTCACAATAGCTAAGATAGGGAAACAACCTAAATGCTCATTGGTAGATGAATGGTTAAAGAAAATGTGTGTACATCCTCAGGGGTGCATGAGTGGCTCAGTCGGTTATGCATTTGCCTTTGGCTCAGATCATGATCCTAGAGTCATGGAATCAATTAAAAAAAAAGAAAGAAAGAAAATATGTCTGCATGTTGGCATATGTGTTTGTGAGTGTGTGTGTCTATACATATACACACACGTATACTATTATGTATATATGCACACATATGTATACTATGTGTGTATATACATATATACATTATATATATGTATACACATATATATACATTATAAATATAATGGGATATATTGCCTTAAAAAAGGAGAAAACCCTGCCATTTGAGATAACATGGATGACTATGGAGGACATTATGCTAAGTGAAGCACAAATTCTTTATTATTCTAATTAATATTTACTATTCTATATGAATAAAAGTGAAGGCTTCAGGCACATTATTTTTTTAGGATGTGCATGGTTTTTCTTCAACTGCAATCCATTTCTTCAGTTTCCTGGGAACATTCAAGGAAGTCCTTATGCTGAATCAGCACCATGGCTGGGCTAGAAGTTTTCAGCAGTCTCCTTCACTGCTGAAATTCTCTAAATTAATAAGTTGAGTAGGGAGAATGTTTACAAAATTTGTTGTTCTAAAAGTGCATATTGATGATGGCTATTGTCAAAGTTCAAAGAAAGACATTCTAGACAAAGACATTCACCAAGCTAGGTCCTCTCAGGATAACAAGGAATTTTCCATAGTCAAGATGATTAATTCCAGTAACAATACAAATGCAAGTAAATTAACAAATAAAGGAAAAACATCATGTAACATTCCAAAGAGACCCAGTAGGGTCTTCAGCCTGACCAGATCAATCTATTCCTGTTCATAAGCTACATGGAAAGCCAAACACTTATGATTTGGTTTGGTAATAATGAAATTTGGAAAAAATATATATATATATATAGTTACTAATCCAATTCAAATGTATAATGTCAGGGCTTGAAAGTCCAATGCACACATTTCTGCCATAGGATTATATCTGGCAGGCAAACCAGTTGATGGCCAATCTGTCAGGCCACTCTCCCTACACAGGGCTTGGATGGATAAAGCCCTTCCGACTAATTTAATATTTCTGCATAGACTCTGTCCTTGAACATTACATTAACTTAAAAATTTATTTGCACTCTGTTCTTGATTTGGTTGACAGATTTGTGTTCTTAAAGGACAGTCCTTAATACACCTTATACTTCAAAAAAATGAACTTAAACTCTCCAACCTACTTGAATATTTTTATATTCTGATGTGATGTGTTGATTTGTGGCAGTTAGCCTGTCTGCACTTTTATGATATATTTCTAAAACAATCTGCACCCTGGGATGCTGTCATAAATTACACATGTCATTTCCTTCACTTACATGAGGAGACAACATCAGTATTGATCATCACTCAGTTTAAATAAATATTTGAAATGTAAACCCTCCCCTGTGTGACAGTATGCAATGTGGGTTCTTTAAAGGTGGGACAGAAAGTACAATTTATAGAAGGATAATTACTGAAATATAGGAGGAGTCAACTGGAAGATCACAGGGACACTCACATCTTGGCTGCTTGAAGCTTTGAGAATATCACAGTTCTACACAGTAGAAGGAACCATATTATTTCAGGTCAGTCAGTTTAATATGATAGACCAAATTGAGCACTTTCAATTTCAGACTTATTTATACTGACAAAATGTTCTAAAATAAGGGATTACCAGTGTTTGAAGCTATGAAAATTGGTCCTCATTTTAAACCAGAGTGCTTGTCCTAGCTGTTATAGGCTGCCTCCTCAAGTTGGTTTTATTTAAGCAGTTTAACATTAATAAACTTGTTTGAGCAAAGGGCATATTTGATGTTGATAGCTCAGAAGAAGTCATTTCGATATCACATGTTCATGTTTACTTTGAGCATTTGTTTTAAATAGCTCAGAAAGGAAAGAGCTGTAAATCTATGGCTAATCAAAAGCTATTGAGAATCCATAGATTAAGGCTCAGTCATGCATATCTAACTAGTTAAAAGAGAAATATATGAAAGCAAGAAAACTAGCTAACTAACTGGAAGAGGGATAGATAGATGATAGATAGACACATATTTCTGAAATGTGTTTCTTACATCTGTTTACTTAGATAATATAATATTATGGCCTTGTTAGATGATACTTTTTTACATTGCTCTCTAATTTTTGAAATAATTCACACTTACAGAGTGATAGTAAGTTTGGGAATTGGTTGCTGTCAAAATTTTTGATGGGTGTTTGTAGACTGGCTAGCAATTTGGCTTCCAACAGAAAGAGCATAGCTACTAAAATCAGTATCCAAAAATGAAAAGTTATGAATATAATAGCATCCAATCTCACTGATATAAATTTTAGACGTAATCAGGTTTTCTATTTTAAGAAAACATTTCTTCTCTTATAGCATTTTATAAGCCGTTATTTTTTTTTTTTTTTTTTTTTTTTTTTTACATTTTTTTATTTATTTATTTTTTTTTTTCTTTTAATATTTAATTTATTTTTTACTTTTTTTTTATTTCCAGCATAACAGTATTCATTATTTTTGCACCACACCCCGTGCTCCATGCAATCCGTGCCCTCTATAATACCCACCACCTGGTACCCCAACCTCCCACCCCCCGTCCCTTCAAAACCCTCAGATTGTTTTTCAGAGTCCATAGTCCTAACCCTAACCCTAACTTAGCAAACTCAACACCCAAAGACCAAATAATCCAATCAAGAAATGGGCAGAGGACATGAACAGACATTTCTGCATATAAGCCGTTATTTTATTTCATTATAGAACTTTCCGTTTTATTTCACAATCATTCCTGAGGCTTTGTTGTAAAAGCACAGTTGTCCACAGTTCCTGTTACTTACTTGTTCTTATGGAGTAAAAAATTAATAAAGTCTTGGTGAAATGATTATGAAGAATTCTTACCTAAGCCCTCATGTGATTCAATTTATTATTTATGCTTTGAATATTGAAGTAGTTGAAAGTTATTCTAGAAGTATGAAGCTCTACAACCAGAATATTATTAATTGCTTCTCCTATACTAAACCTCCAGAAATTTTTTGATTATCCATAAAACATGGTAATTAATGCTATGTTTCTGAATATTCATTATTTCCCTGAAACCTTAAGTACATTGTGCCTTATATTTTTCATATTACTCTTATGAACTTGGTACACTGTACTGTTTTTACAGACAAGGAAACTGAGACTCAAATTGACTTTCCCAAAATTTCAGTTTGTAGGAGAGTATCAAGAATCTACTCCTTAATTCTTCGCTTCAAAAAACTGTATTCTCACTGCCCCCCTGAGATTCTCCCAAATCCTGCATTATTTAGTCTGAGCACAAATTACACAATTTCAAATATTGAAAATGTCAATTACAGAACAAAGTCCTTATAATACACAACTATATTATTTTTGCTGACACACAACATGTACTTGTTCCATATATGCTGATTCCTTGTTCCTTACACAGGGTCTGTCCATGCTTTCCCCCAGCTCTGTCACCGAGACTAGTTGTCTCTGATTGTCAGCAAACAGGTCAAGAGACCGTGTAGTGCACTCATTAAGAACATATTTGTTAGAGTCCCATTGGAGTAGACAGGCCATTCTCAAGTACAGCAGTTGTGTGTCCCAGGAGATGTTAGACAATGTCTCAAGACGTTTTTGATTGTTACAGCTCGGGGGAGTGTATGGCTACTACTTGCCTCTGGTGGATAGAGGTCAGGGATGCTGTTAAACATCCTACCTTTCTCATGAGTCTCCCCACCACAAAAAATTATCAGGTCTATGGGACACCTGGGTGGCTCAGTTGGTTAAGCGTGGGACTCTTCATTTCAACTCAGGTCATGATCTCAGGGCCATGAGATTGAACCTTCCTTTGGGCTCCACCCAGATTTTAAGATTATAATATAAGCTTATATTTATATATGCAATGATGTTTGTATTTATTCATTAATATACATAAGCAACTATTAATCCATCTCTCCATCTGAATTCCCCACCCTGTTAACACAAAAATGAATTTGATATGATCTTCACGAATTTGATGATTTCTCTTCATGTGCCTCCTACTCTACCCCAGAAGATGTGGATATTTTCTTGTAAAGGAGAAATAAATTAAAATCTGAAGTTGAAAATATCCATTGTTTCCATATATGTAGTGTGTATGTTTGTACATATATATGCATATATGCAACATATATATTATGTATGCACTTATGTATGTAGATGGGGTGATAATATTGATGATAACAAAATTAATTCTGTAAATATACTAGTTTTATGTGTGTAAATGTTTCAACAATTTAAAAGTCTGATATTTTAACCGAAATGCCCTAAAGACTTTGAATTTTTCTTTGTTCCTTCTTTCTTGCCTTTGTATCAATTCCACAAATATGTATTGCTGCCTAAAAAAAAAAAGGGTTAGTTCTCTGATGGCACAAAGACACAGAGTTTATAATCTGTGCTCTCAAAGAGTGTACAATCTAATACGTACTCTGACAGATGAGGCAACTCTAGCATATAAGCTGATAAAAATAACCATTATGAGATATAAATGATGTACAAATTCTACTGAAGTTCTAAGAAATTATCAATTCTGAACAAGGCTTGAAAGCTGAGGAGTGAAACCTAGAAGTATTAATTAGTTTAATCTTACTGATTTACTGGAAAAGACTAATCTTATTGTTTTCTAAATTATAAAATATCTGACTTCCACAGAAACAGGTTTTGTATTATCAATAGGGAAGATGCCATACCAAAAAAAAAAAAAAAAATTGTCAAATACATAGACTCTCCTAATATTACAAAACAAACAACCTGGAACAAAAACCCAAGACTACACAAAGCAAACTCTCTCCTGCTTTAGATTTACTATGCAGTAATTAAAATTGGTGGGGACACGAAGGATAATGTTGAATACAGGGATATTCAGACAGTTAAGAATGCAGTCAGAGGAAAGTAAAGCTCAGAAAACATTTTACAGGAGTGTCTAAATTCAGAAACTCAATAGAGGTGGGCGCCTTAAGGTCATTGCCAGCCTCCTAAGGCAGGTCAGAGATGGCTGACCAGGCTCATATCTATTGTTACAAAGAAAAGAAAGTGAAAGGAAAAAAAAATTTTTTTTAAAGTCAGAAAACACTCTATCATTGTCGTATTCTTTTTTTTTTGAATATATATAAATATATATTTTATTTTTTTAATTTTTTATTTTTTATAAACATATGTTTTTATCCCCAGAGGTACAGGTCTGTGAATCACCAGGTTTACACACTTCACATCACTCACCAAAGCACATACTCTCCCCAATGTCGATAATCCCACCCCCTTCTCCCAAACCCCCTCCCCCCAGCAACCCTCAGTTTGTTTTGTG
Source organism: Mustela erminea (assembly GCF_009829155.1). NCBI lineage: Eukaryota > Metazoa > Chordata > Mammalia > Carnivora > Mustelidae > Mustela > Mustela erminea. The sequence continues at coordinate 48,819,116 of NC_045628.1, read as the reverse complement.
AGATTAAGAGTCACTTATGGTTTGTCTCCCTCCCAATCCCATCTTGTCGTATTCTTTTTATGCAATCAAATATTTATCCTAATTTGTAGCAGGTCCTAGCTCTTAAAGGTTCTAAACTATGCTTTTTGCCTCTGCATCCCTTTCCAATGAAATCCTCAAATTTAATTTCCTTTCAGGGTATTCCAACTAGGCTGGGGTCTATCATGAAAGACATAAAGTAGAAATATTTGTTATGTGACTTGTTCTCTTTTTCTGTTAAACCTGCTCAAATGGGCTAACTAAAACTAAGGTCTGTACAAGCATCCCTTGGCACCACTGCACCTTTTCTTTCTTCAAACTGTCTGTTCTCTCGTTTGCTGCATGCATTTCTTTGTCTAGGTTCTCCTTCCATTTTTCTGTAACTTACTCATTTTTATGGGACTTTTTTTTTTCTCATCTCTGTTTACTTTCTTCGGATTGCTCTTCATGTCCATTGTTTTCTCCACGAAAACAAAACAAAATGAAACCTTCTTTATCTTTGCTTATTAACTCACGTCTTTATTCATTCTTGCTTTTCTTTTTCCCTTCTGACTTCCCCTTTCCCAAGATGCCTTCTTGTCCTCTTTTCCTATTCTATGATCCACTCTTTTTTTTTTTTTTTTTTTTTTAAATATCCCCGACTTTCTTTAATAGAAATACTTTCTAGGGGCACGTGGGTGGCTCAGTGGGTTAAGCACCTACTGCTGTTTTTGGCTGAGGTCATGAACTCCTGGGTTGCGAGATCCAGCCCTGCTTAGGACTCAAGGCTCAACAGGAAACCTGCTTGATTCTCTCTGTCTTTCTCTCTGTCCCTCCCCACACTCAGACATGGGTGCTAGCATGCTCTCTCTAAGAAACAATTCATAAAGAAAATAAAGAAATAAAGATTTGGTCTCCACCTTTGATAATTTCCTTACTTTTGTATCTTTGTTCTTACATTGCTTCCCCAATACTATTATCTTCTTGTTAACCTTGTGTATTGCTCATTGTCATCAAGACAAAATGAACTATTAATATTTTCTTGCTTCATAGCTCTTCATCTATATCATCCTATCATCATGTCCACCATTACTCAGTATTTTGAACAGAATGGTCATGAGCTGGAAGGTTTCTTGGACTCAAATAAGTGATAGCTTAAGCCAGCAATTATAAATGATAAATAGATTGCCCTCTTTACTAAAACATGAAGTTTTTCCATAAGATTAGGTAAGTGATACAATTAATCATGTTAATACTCACAAATGGATCGGAACATGCTATTTAAAGTATGGATACAAAATAAATTTGGATTGAGCCTATTAAAATCTATGTTAGTACATGTTGTAATTTGGATTTTCTGTGCAAGTCATCAGGTTACTTAGTTCTTGTCCCAGATGCACCAAAGAATTGGAGACCTGAGACCAGAACGGGGAGGTATATTTTATTGAGTGTATCAATATAGTATACTTTCAAGAGTGAAAGTAGGCAACACCTGGGTGACAGAGTCAGTTAGAGGATGCACTCTTAGTTTTGGTTCAGGTCATGATTTCAGGGTCATGAGGTAGAGGCCTGCTTTGGGCTCTGTACTCAGTTTGGAGTCTGCTTGAGCTTGTCTCCCTCTCTGCCCTTACCCCCACTCTTGCATGTGCGCGCTCTCTCTCTCTCAAATATATAAATAATTATTTTAAAGATTTTATTTATAAGGTGCCTGGGTGGATCAGTGGTTTAAGCCTCTGCCTTTAGCTGGGGTCATGATCTCGGGGTCCTGGGATTGAGCCTCACATCAGGCTCTTTGCTCAACAGGGAGCCTGCTCTTCCCTCTCTCTCTCTGCCTGCCTCTCTGCCTACTTGTGATCTCTGTCAAATAAATAAATAAAATCTTTATTTTTTTTAACATTATTTATTTATTTATTTGACAGAGAGAGAGAGAGAGACAATGAGAGCAGGAACATAAGCAGGAGGAATGGGAGAAGGAACGCAGGCTTCCCGCCAGCAGGGAGCCTGACGCAGGGCTGGATCCCAGGATCCTGGGATCATGACCTGAGCCGAAGACGGATGCTTGAAAACTGAGCCACCCAGGTGCCCCTAAATAAATCTTGAAAAAAAAAGAAAGAAAAAGAGTGAAAGCAGGTCAGTGCCAATGGCCCTGAGAAGCTCTAGCTACATCCTTTTAAGCCTGATTTGTGTACATATAAAGGGGTCCTTAACTCACAGTTTTGATTGACAGCTGGTGGTTATATAACATTTTGGCCTCTCCTTATGCACCTACTCATGATGCATTCTGTTGTAATTGTATTCATTTATGTATTGCCTCTTTATGGACTTTTAATAAGCTTTGTTGTGACCTTAAGTGTATTTAAGGTCAAGTTGCACCCCTTGTGTGCATGTTCAACTCTTGAAAGAACCGTTGTGGCTTTTGAGCCAGCTCTGTGGCTAGGCCTTTGCTGCTCCCTTAACCGTTAGAAATGGCTCTTAACGTGTGTGGCTATTAACCCTCAGGGTGGCTCAGAGGGTGTGGCCAGTACCTGCTTTATCCCTTCTCTCTGATGTCTAACTGCCTAACAATTACTATTGTTAGAACATGTTTGAACATGTTTAAGACTTCATTTGGTCCCATACTATTGTGATGTCACATTTACAAGTGCATATGGAAAAATAGATATTAAAGAGAAAACCAATTACCTTTATATAGCTTTTCGATGTCGGACTTTATTCCATGAGAACTGAGTGAGCAATAATACATTAGAAAGAATATGGGAGGGGCGCTTGGGTGGCTCAGTGGGTTAAAGCCTCTGCCTTCAACTCAGGTCATGATCTCAGGGTCCTGGGATGAAGCCCCGCATTGGGCTCTCTGCTCAGCAGGGAGCCTGCTTCCTCCTCTCTCTCTCTGCCTGCCCCTTTGCCTACTTGTGATCTCTGTCAAATAAGTAAATACAATCTGAAAAAATGGTAAAAATAAAAATACTGTTTATAAAAAAAAGAAAGAATATGGAATATGGAAAACAAAGATGTGTTTGATACACATAATGAAGTTATTATTCATTAATTACCAGGACAGGTTTTCAAAGATGAAGTTTATAAAAATTGTATGATATCTGAAAATATCAAATGGAAACATATAATGTAAAGCATTTTACTTTATAAAATGTAATGCATGAAGTAAATGTTTATTAGCAGTGTGAGAAGGAAAAAGGAAAACATGTGAAAATGTTTGTTTAAGGTCCAATTAGACATTATAAACTTCAGAATTAGAGACCTACATTCATTCTTTGTGTTTTTACAATGGAATTATTTAGAAGATTATTATAAAGCTATACCTACTTTGGAGATGTATGTATTTACTTTATTTGTATTATATAAATAATATTCTTCTGATAAAGAGAATGTCCTAGAAATCAAATAGTTTAAAGGACTTTAGCCAGATTGGTGAAAAATTCCAGATTATTGTGTCTCATGTCTACAAGAAAACATTATGCAAATATGGCACAAATTATAAAAGCATTTTTTTAAATATCAAGGTTATTTTTAATTTTTTTAACAGGAGTCAAGCTCTCATATTATGTTAACAAAAAGTTTCTTGTCAGATTGTTTAGAAACTTGATCTTCAAATTCCTGTTACATTTTGGCAGCTTTTGAACCATATATGAGGGTCTCCAAATAATGCCTATCCACATTTTTACTTGCCTTCCTATTGTTTTATTGAATGTAATATAGATTGTCTTCTGAGATAATAAAGGTCATTATCATCTATTCATGGGAAAAATAATCATTAGGTCCTGCATGTTGCTTTGGAGTAAACTAAAGATTAGACTACGTAATATTGTCAGTCACTGAATCTTGACCTTTTCCTCAGGTGTACAAGAAATACCAACTCTCCTTATTTTTCACAAGTTAGGTATATTTTTATAGTGAAATCTCATGTGGTTGGTTTTGAGAGAAATTTTGAGTCATTGCTTACTGAAGCAGTGCAAAGTCTTTGAATCTATATGTTGCCAAGATACTAGTCAGGATCTTTAATGTTTTCATCAGTTTATACTGGTTTATTTCCAAAATTACTACTATTCTAGTAGTTTCTCTGATTCTGTTCCTGTCATATCATTTTTGGCACACATTACTCTTTAAGTTTTTGTTTTCATTCCAGTTAGTATACATACAGTGTTATAGTCCTTTCAGGTATACAATAGCATGGCACGCATTATTCTCTAATGAGACTTGGAATCCCACTTTATTAATTGACTTCTTAGTTGCACCACACAAACCCAGTGGCTATGTCTTTTCACTGTCCTACCTGAATGGTGCTCATCTGACACAGCTTATAGACCCCACATGTTTACATTCCTCCACACTTAAGTCCCTAGGGTGGGCTGCTATTCTTTTTGTTGTTTGTTTGTTCTATTCCCAGTTAAGAGGAGTTACTGTCTTGCTTTTAATTTTTCTCAAAGAGGATTTCAATTTTTTTTGTGTTTTTGTTTTGTTTTGTTTTGTTTTGTTTTTACTCCAGGATGTCTTGCACAGTGGTTAGGGGGCTTCATTTGAATCTCTTACAGAGACCTCTTCTGAGGGAAGGGAGGACAAGAGGTCATGGGGAACATCACACACAGATTTCGTCCCTTCATACATGCTTTCATTTTGGAAGCAGAGAACATAGCATGCTGCAGGGGATATTAACATACCATCACAAAGAGATCTGTATCTCTACTCTAGTCACTCCTCATAGACATTGTGGCAAGTTAGAACTTCTGACATAATACTTGTGAGGATATCTGGGAACAGAAAACAGATGAAATAGAGTATGCTGGGCCTTGTTTGATTTATCTTTTCCATAGTTTTATGGAATATGCTATTTTAAAGGTAATCTTGAATCTGTCTAGAGAAACTTAAATTGATCTTTTCACCCATCTTTATGATATATTATCATGGAAAAATGATTTCTAAATATTCACAAGATTGGATTTTTTTTTTTTTTTAAATTTGGGGCTCCAGAAGATTTGCAAGCCTTGGTGTCTGCAAGTGGCTATATTTAAGGATGACATTAATATATTATTATTTCCAGAAAACATGTGTTCTCACACGAGATATTTTCAATGACTAGTCAGCTAGTTGGATCAAAAGACAACCTGGGAAATCAACTAATAGTTGATGTTGGTCTATCTGAGTTTGTCAAAATTCTCTACTTTTTAGTGACAACATTTCATTCATTAAGTAAACACTTACGGAGTATCTGTTATATATAGGTTCCTATGAAGATACCGTAAGGGACACAAAATGGCATAAACACATGCCCTTTTAGGCTTGTGATGTCAGAGGGAAATGAGGCATACCAGAATTATAATGTCAGAAAATAGGTGGTATGCCATAGTAGGGGAAAAAGAATAGACTTGTAGAGTTCAAAGATTATTAACTTCTAAGTTTTAGGACACTATGATTGTTTGCAACATAATTGAAATTTCAATTTGGGTTTGAAATGAGTTAATTTCAAAAGACAGTAATGGAAATAAGCTAGTCCAAGTATTGAAGACAACATAATGAGAAGTAATGGTTATGAACAAATAAACAAGTCAATGTAGCCATTGTACCTGACATGGGGAATACGAGCAGGAACAATATGATGATAATCCCTTAAATAATGAAAACTTGTTTACCTCTGAAACTGAAACATTCAATGTATGTCATTGTTTTATTTTGTTTTGCTTCGATGAGTGTGTAGGGCTGTGGATGTCTGTGTTTAGAGAGAGGAGCATAGCACAAGGAAAGCACCAGCCACCTCCCCAGATGCCCAAATGACTACATTTAGATGGATGCTAATGGTGCAACTGAGGAAAAGACAATCATCACACAAAGATATCTCCGTCAAAGTCTATTTTTAAATCTCTGACAGGTCCAAATACTCACCTAAACATGGAGTGGTTTTGAGGAGGATATTTAAGGGATAAAAAAGTTTATGTAGATACAAGAGAGAAATTAGAAGACATCTGTGGTAGTCCATGTAAAAGGTAATATGGGATTGAAATACATTGCAACTAACAATGTTAAAAATAAAAGGGGTGTTGGACTTGACAGGTATGTGGAAAAATAAAAGAACAAATTATAAACAGCAGGCTTTTGTGACTAATTTAATATGGGGATAAAAGAGATAAGGTTATAACAGTTGCTTCAGAGTTTATGAATTAATTGGAGATTAATGGTGATGTAACTAATAGCTGGTAATCTCAAGTGCTACCATATGTTAAATTTTCATAATATTTTGGTTTATTATGTAAATATGAGCTATAACTTTAGGCACATGTAATAAATATAATAAAATACTCCCCGGTTTTTTTCTAAAAAGAAAACTTTAGCTGCTAAGTCCATGAGAATCTTGAACAATCTTCTTTGTATTTTCCTTTTTGTTTTGTTTTAGCTCTTGTGCTAAGTTATATTTTGGTCATTCTGACTTTATTCACTGTATTGTGAAGGCAGCCATCTTGGAAGGGTGGTGTGGAACTCGCCACTTTGGAGAGTCTCACATTTGCAGACTGATCTTTTTCCCTAACAGACCACTTTGTTTGGATAGGTACATGATGATGCACTTTTATTTTTTTTTTAAGATTTTATTTATTTATTTGACAGACAGAGATCACAAGTAGGCAGAGAGGCAGACAAAGAGAGAGAAAGGGAAGCAGGCTCCCCACTGAGCAAAGAGCCAGATGCAAGGCTTGATCCCAGGACCCTAGGATCGCGACCTGAGCCAAAGGCAGAGGACTTAACCCACTGAGCCATCCAGGTGCCCCCATGATGATGCACTTTTAAAAAAATGTTTTCTTTACCATTCCCAAAATAGAGTCTCTTTTTTTTCCCCCCATATTCTCAGGAACTCTCATATTTCCTAGCATTAAAAATGAATAAGCATGAAGAATTAGTAAAATATATATAGGGAAATTACTGGCAAAAAATAAAATTTCAACACTTTTTTTCAATAGGACTTGAAGATAATTTTAAAGTGATTTTGCTGTAAAAACATTTTGTTGATGTAAATATAGTATAATAAACAATGGAATTCTACAGTAAAGTATAAGTTTTATATAAGCATTAATATTATACTAGCACTGAAAAATAATTTAAGGTTATGTAGTCAGAAATAATGCATGTATTTGTGTGCTGGTAAATACTAGGCTACAAAGCCCTGTATAAGCTGATATAGTAATATATTTGAGTAATGATGGTAACCGGAAAGCAAGACATAATGTACAATAAATTTGAATGAATTTCTATAGAGCACATGCAGACAAGGTAAATATGAGTAAAAATTCATACAAAGCAAGCGGCAAAATATAATAAATTTTAATGAATTCCTATATAGTTAGCCTCAGTACAAGTAAACAAACAAATATTTCGGTTCAGAGTTTTCAGTGCATAAAAAATAATGTATTTGAAGGAATTCTAATGGCATGCTTGTACATTCAGGAAAAGTAAATAGTACTAAATTGTAGGATACTACAGCAGTAGGACGTATTTAAATTAATGTTTATTAGTAACAGGTGTTAAGGGATGCCATATCTTTAACTATAATCAGTAATAAGATTCATTAAAAGCTATCTCAAAGACTTTAATCTTCATTTGTTTTTTCAGTTTTCATTTTTAAAAAATCGAAGAAATCATGTCAGCAAAGCCAAGTTACCATACCATTAAAGCCTGAAACCAGAGTTGTAAACTAGCCTTTCTAGTCGAAGAACTTTATAGCAGGAGGGGATTCTGGCCTGCACTTAGAAAGGTCTCATAGAGTATTTACAGACCTTTCTCAGAAACCCCTTCTCCCTCAAACTCCTTTAATCAGCATCCAGAAGTGGAGCACTAGGGAGTGGGGAGTATGCATGATTAACCAGACTCAGTGTAGTAATCTGTATTTGCAATGAGTAGCCGTTTGATGTAGCATATTTTTTGTTTCTATTTTTCCTAGATGGAAATGGATTCCATTTTCCAGTATTATAAATTATATACATAAACTAACATTCATGATTTCATTTTTTTTTGACACTTAGATTTAGAAACTTTTCAAATGCCTGGATCAAATGTTAGAATGACTCTGGTGGACATAGAGGGACTTAAACCTTTTCTTCATATGTAATAGCAAACTCAGTATATCTTTAAGCTTGCAACTCTGTATTACTTCAATTCAAATAGAATAGAGTATTTAGAGCTTTTCACAGGACTGTAGCTTCTGTGCTATTCCTTTTGGAGACAAAGAAAATAATTCTAAGAAGTCACTAACCCAGGGAATCTATAAGAGATCAAAGGAACATTCATTCCATGAACTTGGATGAGCTTGTCGTCCCATCTTTCTTCGTTTTTGTATAATACTTGCCTAAGATAGAAGATCTTGAGCAAGAGTCACTTCATCACTAACATTATCTTTCAATTGGCATAAGCATGTCTTAATTTTGTTCCCTTTTTCACAGTTCTCTGCTTGCTATACAATAAATATCTCTGATTTCTGCACCTTCATTACTCAGACTGTCATGGTTAGAAGAAATCCTAACACTGCTCTAAACCTACAGCCTCTACTAAATAAATGGAATGCCCTATTCATTCGCTGTGATTGTTAATAATGATACTAAGTACATGTTTTTAAAATAAATACAATAAGCTCTTCTATTTTGAAACTGTTACCATGTTGAGCATTCTTGCTTGGTGGAGACAGCCCATCTGTCACAAGTAGTGTACTGTCACCTATGATCATAGAAGCTTAGCACTGCCCAGTTCTTGTATCAGGCAGACCCCTGTGGGTATACCCTTAAGAAGTAGCTGAATAAATATTTATGTTGAGAAAATTTTCACTCTTCAGCTTTCCCAAGATCCAACATGGAAAACAGAGTCACAATTAGGTATTTTTCTCATGGTGTGGCTCAATCTTTCACTAGGAGTGTCTTAAAGGACTGAAAAGGCCTTAGAATGTTCATATTATTATTAATTTCAAAATGTATTTTATATGATAATATTAAACTACTTGTTGTTTTTTTCAAGTGTTATTTATTAAGTTTATTTCACGAACCACACCGGATAGCAGATTACTAATAGAACACACACACACACACACACACACACACACACACAAGTCTACACCTTACACTGTAAATATACAACCTTATATATGATTCATCTTTTGACTCCTGTGCAGAACTGAGTAGTTTGTTACTGCTGATTCACAGGTGGTAGGGATGGGGTAAGCAGAAACTGCCAAATTATTCTGACAGAATAGGTTCTTTCTTTTCATAGAATAATATTCAACAAGTTTTTCATGAGAATCTGCTGTATGCAGCACACTGGATTAAATATTGTAGGGCTCTAGGAGGAAATGGCACTCATATTGAAGTCATTATAATTAAGCTAGGGTTGTAAAGATTAAACATCTGTGAATAGATAAGAAAGAATTAGATGAATAGGCTAGTTAGAGAACCTTCATAGGAAAGCAAGTTTTGAATTAGTTTCTATTGGAAAAGATGGAAAGGAATTGTCAGAAATGTGGAATAATATATTTTATTTAGAGCAATAGCATGAAGAAGGGCATTTCAGGACATAGTAAATTGTGGAAGACAGATTTATATAGAAGCATATTTTCTAGTAGGTATGCTTTGATAAAATATTCACTAAAGATGATATTTTTCCTAAATTTAGCCTTCTCTTACTTTGCAGTAAAATCTGTGTTAATATGTCTTGTTCTATTCTTACCAAACTACGTTAATATTTTATTGATCACTTCAAAAGAAATGAAAGTAGCACCTTCTTTATAAGGAATAGACTAAATTTTTACCCATTAAATAGCATAATGCTGGCTATGAGAACCAGTGAATCATGTGGGGACATTTATATCTGAAAAAATACAATTGACTCTGGGAGGACATGGGAGAAATCTATATTCTGTATTTGGGTGGGTAGAAGATAATGAACAATACAGCTTTCAAGCACCTTAGATCTCTTATTTGGATGTCTTGTGAAATAAATTTAATCAGTAGATAATATCTGAAACAATATTTGAAACAACAGCTAGCATTTTAATACTTTTAGCATATAAAGCATTTTTTTCAATTAATGATAATATGAATAGTCTAAGATATGAGCACATAAAAATTACACTCCAAAAATTAAAAAAGGCTAATAAGTATATGACATTTTCAAATTTAATAGTAATCAAATAAAGCTGAGTAAAATTAAAATGAGACCAGTTATTGAGAACTTGAATATTTTAAAAATTATAATATTCAGCTTTGATGGAGTAGTGAAAGGAATGCTTTTATGAAGCTGATGGGAAGACTTATTTGCAAAATTTTTCAGCTGAGACTAACAGAAAAGTCAACCACCAGAGGCTAGCACCTAGGGCATCTGGTCTCATGCAAGAAAAAGACTGCGGGGGTGGGGGGGACGCCTGGGTGGCTCACTGGGTTAAGGCCTCTGCCTTGGGCTCAGGTCATGATCCAAAGGGTCCTGGGATTGAGCCCTGCGTTGGGCTCTCTGCTCGGCGGGGAGCCTGCTTCCTCCTCTCTCTCTGCCTGCCTCTCTGCCTATTTGTGATCTCTGTCAAATAAAATAAATAAAATCTTTAAAAAAAAAAAAAGAAAGAAAAAGAAAAAGACTGTGGTTAGGCATTTGAGGACAGTATGACAGCTTGAAGATGCCACTGACTAGGAACCTCAGCTTCTCATTTCCCTCTCCTGCACTATCAACTATTTTTTGTCTTGCTTTTCATGGTTTCAAGACCATAAGACAGATGCAGCAGAATTTTACTACCACATAGGTTTTTTTTTTTAATCCATAAATACTACATGTATTAGTTTTTATATGTTCAATTTTAAAACATGGAATTCTATTTTGTGTCTGCTAAATCTCCTAAGTCTTGTAATTTTAACTCAATATTATCCCAACTTTTACTTCAGGGGTTAACTAGATGTTGAGTGTAGCTCTTAATTCATTCATTTCCTGGATGTTTCACTACAGCCCTCCTCCATTTCACTTCCAGGTCTCACCTCCCTTTAATATATATTTTTAAATATATTTTTAACCCCTTAGATATCTATAATTTCTTCTAAGAATCATTAGATCTTTCTTCTAAATTAGTAATTCTCTATCTTAGTCCAAATATGCTACTGAATTTATCGCAGTTGACTTTAATTTCAATTATTTTTATTTCTAGGCATTTTATTTTCCAATATTGCCAAATACTTACATTTCAGGTCTATTTTATAATTTTCAGCATATTAAACATGTTTAATTTACATTCTGGGACTGATAAGTCTGGTACCTAAAGTTTTGCACTGCTGATCTGTTCTTTGTCATTGATAATTTGTGTGTCTTTCCTTACATGTTTTGTGATTTTTGATGATGAAATCCTTATTTATCTTGAAATTTCGCTTGTTAGGTTTCTTTGAGTCTTAGAACAGAGGTAGTATCTTCACATAGTGTTTGAATGTGTTTATATCAGTTAAGTTGACGACTTCTGAACCCAAATGAAATAAATTCTGATCTTGAGAATTTTAGAACATAATAGCTGTGGTTATTTATGCTACAAACCCATATCAGAACTAGATTGTGAATATAAATTTTCAGGGAAGATGATTTGATTTGTTTTCACCCATTTCTCCATTTTGAGAATAGTAATTTTCATTCCAGTCCTCTAGAAGCACTTAGTAGGACATTTTATTCCTCATTCACTTTATTGTTGTTGTTGATTTAAGATTTTATTTATTTGAAAGAGAGAGAGTGTGTGAGCATGGAGGGGCAGAGGGAGAGAGAGTATCTGAAGCAGACCCCGCACTGAGCACACTGAGCACAGAGCCTGGGCGGGGGCTTGATCTCCCATCTACAAGATCATAACCCTAGAAGAAACCAAGAATTGGTCACTTAACAGACTGAGCCACTGAAGTGCTCCCCTCATTCGCTCTTGTGGGAAGTTCAGTCACTCGGAAGAAGAGCTTAAGGAGGATTCTTAAGTCGCTGACACACCTTAATCAGCATTTCTTGGGTTTGTTGCCTAACCCTGGAGTCTTGTGAGATGGACCCTGCCCTAATGTGGTTTGTGGCTGAGTATTCTTTCTCTTCTTTTCACAATTTCTTTAAGACCTTTTATTTTGTTTGTGTTTATCCAAGATTTTTAATGGACTTTAGCAAGAGGGTCATCCAGGTATTTAGTCTGAAATACAACAGGATATAAAAGTGTGTGCAGTGCCTTAAGAGAATGTAGGCATAATTAATATTGCCTTGAAACTTAATGGAAGGTAGTAATTCTAGTCTATTATTTAAAGTTTCAAATTGAGGCACTATTTTAATAATGTTTTCTAGACATATTTAATAGTTCTAAAATTTCTTAGTTATTTTGATTTTTATATTATGCCTAATTTAAACCTAAAATTCTTACAGAAAGATAACATTGGTTGTTTCAAGTAACAACCAGCTTTAATTTTCAAATACATATAATTTTTTTTTTAATTTTTTATTTTTTATAAACATATGTTTTTATCCCCAGGGGTACAGATATGAGGAAGTGGTGATGCAACATGGGGGCTTAAGTGGGTAGGAGAAGAATCAATGAAACAAGATGGGATTGGGAGGGAGACAAACCATAAGTGACTCTTAATCTCACAAAACAAACTGAGGGTTGCTGGGGGGAGGGGGTTTGGGGGAAGGGGGTGGGATTATGGACACTGGGGAGGGTATGTGCTTTGGTGATTCAAATACATATAATGTTGATATTGATTTGCCTGAGCTATTACAATCAGTATCAATCACAGTCACTTCATTTTGAATGTTTATATTCAGATTAATTGGGAGATAGGATTTATAAAAATGTTTATCAAGTCCAATCTTAAATTGATAGGATTTGTTTTAACTTGCTTGGTGACATTTCTAGTTTTGATCTAAGTGTAGTTAACTAAAATCTTGTGAAATTAACTGGTCTAATCACATTAATTAAAACATATTTAAAACATTTTAAATTAAAAATAAATTCCATATATGTGTAAAAGACTCAATAAACAGTTGTTTTGTAATGCTAACAAACATATTTCATAAGAAAACACAAATATCAATTCAGTTTCAGTTTATGTAATTAACTTGTAATTTGTTATACAGCAAGCATATAAGTATCACAAAAAAGGGCCTTTTTTTAAAATTTTTTATTTCTTTTCCATGTAACAGTATAAATTGTTTTTGCACTGCACCCAGTGCTCCATGCAATCCTTGCCCTCTCTAATACCCACCACCTGGTTCACCCGACCTCCCACCCCCCGCCACTTCAAACCCCTCAGATTGTTTTTCAGAGTCCATAGTCTCTCATGATTCACCTCCCCTTCCAATTTCCCCCAACTCCCTTCTCCTCTCCTAACTCCCCATGTCCTCCATGCTATTTGTTATGCTCCACAAATAAGTGAAACCATATGATAATTGACTCTCTGCTTGACTTATTTCACTCAGCATAATCTCTTCCAGTCCTGTCCATGTTGCTACAAAAGTTGGGTATTCATCCTTTCTGATGGAGACATAATACTCCATAGTGTATATGGACCACATCTTCCTTATCCATTTGTCCATTGAAGGGCATCTAGGTTCCTTCCACAGTCTGGCGACCGTGGCCATTGCTGCTATAAACATTGGGGTACAGATAAGAAGGGCCCTTTTGTATTAGTTGTATTTTAGTAAAATTTGGAGTAGATTTCCATTTTTCTTTTTAATCCATTCAGAATTTATTTAGGGAGCCGTAGATGAAAGACTATGTAAAGAAATTATCCAGTTCTATATGATATCTCAGAGTTGTTCAGATGAAAGACATCTATGTATGAATGATTAAGTATTTACTCAGTGTTCTAAAGCCATTTGTTTACAACATCTTGCTTATGGTGTCTTTCCTTTATTAGATTTGTGCTCTAGATTCTATAAATATGCCATAAATAGGACTTCCTACCTCTTTCTGTTTTCAGGAGGAAGAACTCTTCCAAAATTAATACTTTTGGCCCCACTCCATCCACCTCACTCACACTTCCTCCTTCTTACTACAATTCTGCATAAATCTTTCATTTGGTTAATTCTATAAAAACATATTCTGCCCTTGCTGAATGAAAGGTTATATTTGTCTCGCAAAGTCCGTGCTTGTGTTCAAAGACTAATAATTCTGTTTGGCATATAGGAAACTACATAGCTAACCATGTCCTCAAGCCTATGCTTCAGCAATAATATTCATATTTTTATATCTGCTACCTTATCTTCTGTTTGTTTTTGATTGGCTCTGAATTTTGGTAGGAAATGTGGTCAATATTTATTTGTTCCCTCTCAAACATCAATATGCTATTAACATATTGAATTTTAGGACTTAATGTGATTTCAGAAATATACTAAATCTCTTATTGAAACAACATTAATTTAATTAGAAGAGAAACAGATAAGTTTGCATAATTCTCTAGCACCTAATATATATATAAGAGGTACCTGAAAATAAGAAATTGTATAAAATGACTTTTTCCTATTTTTTTCGTATTCTGTGTTTTGAAAATTACAGGGGATAGAGTCTGCTTTAGGGAAATGCCTAATTTTGTGGAAAATGCAAAAAAGCTTAAAACTATACCCCCTCCTAATATTCATGAAAGGAAAGGAGACAGCTGGAAAGTATCAGAAGTGAAATACATAATAGATGACTAAAGATAAGACATTTAACACTAGTTTGATTTCTTCATCTAATCATCTAATATTGTTGAGGGATTATTGTTTTTAGTAATTTAAACTTTGAAAAAATCCAAATAAATTAGTCTTTCATATTTTTGTTTTTGGTTACAAAGCCTGTGAATTTATATTACTATTTTTAAAATCTTCATTGAGGAAGAGCAAGACCATATTGTCCAGCAATATGAAAACCTTGAGGGAAATTTATCCCATAGCCAGGATGTCAAGGTCCAGGAATCAATGGGCATAAATATAAATGCTCAAAGTTATTCTCAGTGATCCTCTAACAAAGTTTCTGCTTCTTGTTCTCACAATCTTATGCTCTGCTGGGTAATAGATGTCTTAGTTCCAAAAAGAGGTGTGCTTCTACTGGGAGACACAACAGTGATTTCATCAAATTAGAAGTTAAAATTGCCACCTGGCCCCTCATCCATCTGAACCAATAGGCAAAGAAGGGAATTACTTTAGCATTGGGAGCAATTGAGTCCAACAACCACTGGGATATAGGACTACTTGATAATAGTGGAGATAAACTAAACCATGTCCGGAAAATAGGTGATTCCTTAAGGTTTCTGCTTTAGTTCAGCCAGCAATAACAAAAAACCATATCCCCTGTGGCTTGAACATCCACTACTTACCTCTCACAGTTCTGGACTCAATGATGTCCAAGATTAAGGTGCTGACAGATTTGGTTCCTGGTGAAAGCCCTCTTCGTGGCTTACAGATAGCCTCCTCCTTTCTATGTCTTCCCAAAGGAAAAAGAGAAAGCTAGGAGTTCTGGTCTCTCCTTATAAGGATATTAATCCTATCATGGGTAATTCTACCCTTATGACCTCATCTAAAATTATCTCCCCAAACACCCAACTCCAAATATAATTACATTGAGTTAGAGCTTCATGTCTGCCTATGGCTCAGGTTATGATCCTGGAGTCCTGGGATTGAGCCCCACATTGGGCTACCTGCTCAGTTGGGAGTCTGCTTCACCCTCTCCTTATGACCCCCGATCATGCTCAGTCTTACTCTCTCTTCTCTCTCAAATATACAAATAAATTCTTAAAAAAAAAAAAAAAGAGGTCTTAGGGGTTCAAATCTTATGAATTTGGGAAGGGGGAGGCCACAAACATTCAGCCATCTCCTAGTATTATGTGCCTTATGATTAATGTCAATATAAACTACAATAACCAAACAGAACTGCTAATGGCCCAGACTCATCAAGAATAAAGGCTTGAATCACCCCACCAGATAGAGGACAAAGAGAATAAAGAATGGGTAACAGAAGAAGGAAGTTATAAATAACAGGTACAACCATGTGACTAATTGCAAGAAGGAAGGCTGTAAGTATTATGAGTATTTCTTCTTTATTTTATTATGACTATTTGCAGGTACACATGGATATATAGCTAATATCTGTGTTTTCTTCCGTCTCATCACTTTATCACATAACGTGTGTTAACTTTTCATCATAATGTTTAAGTTATAGGACATCAAGGAGAAGCACTTTCTACCTGCTTCTGGGGAAAGGGTTAGTGCATTTGTAAGCAAAAAAGTTGTATCAGTTTAGGAAGAAATATGACCACATTATCTTTATGTAGTGATTAAGTATGGAGTAAGGAGGTGCATATGTTTGGCAACTTAACAAGACTATATTTTAACGATTAAATTAATTGTCAAATTATCCAAGCTACAGTGCGCTTCATTTGGTCCAATACCACTCTAGTTGTTGCTGTGAGGTATTTTTTAGATGTAACTAACAATTCTTTTTTTTAATTTCTTTTTTTATTTAAATTTAATTAATTAACATATAGTGCATTATTAGCTTCAGAGGTAGAGCTCAGTGATTCATCAGTCTTATATAATCCAGTGCTCATTACATCCTGTGGCCTCCTTAATGTCCATTACCCAGTTTTCTCATCCTCCCCACCCCAGGAACCCTTAGTTTGTTTTCTATTAAGAGTCTCTTATGGTTTGTCTCCCTCTCTGATTTTGTCTTCTTTTATTTTCTCCTCCCTTCCCCATGTGCCTCTATTTTGTTTCTTAAATTCTACATATGAATGAAATCATAGGATAATTATTTTTCTCCAATTGACTTATTTTGCTTAGCATAATACCCTCTAGTTCCAACCATTTCATTGCAAATGGCAAGATTTCATTTTTTGATGGCTGAGTAATATTCTATTGAGTATATATAACACCTCTTCTTTATCCATTCATCTGTCAAAAGACATCTGGGCTTTTCCCATAATTTGGCTATTGTGGACATGGTCAATATTGGGATGCAGGTGCCCCTTTGGATCACTACATTTTATCTTCAGAGTAAATACCTGGTAGTGCAATTACTGGGTCTTGGGTAGCTCTATTTTCAACTTTTTGAGGAACCTCCATACTGTGTTCCAGAATGGCTGCACCAGCTTGCATTCCAACCAACAGTGTAGGAGGGTTTCCCTTTCTACACATCCTCCCAACATCTGTCATTTCCTGACTTGTTCATTTTAGCCATTCTGACTGGTGTGAAGTGGTATCTCATTGTGGTTTTGATTCCTATTTCCCTGATGCCAAGTGATGTTGTGCATTTTTTCATGTGTAGTTGTGACTTTTTTCATGTGTAGTGTAGCCTTTTTTTTTTTTAATATCAAGAAACCTTGAGTATAGCAGATAATTCCCCATAATGTGGGTAGGTCTCATGTAATCAGTTGACTATCTTAAGAGAAAGGCTGAGGTTTCTGAAAAGAAGAAATTCTGTGTCTAAACTGAGCATTTAAGAATACAGCATCAACTCTTACTGGAATCTCCAGCTCACTGACCTACCTGGAGAATTTAAGACTTTCCAGCCCTCCCAATCACTTGAACCAATTCCTTAAAGTCAATCTCTCCCTCCCTCTCTACTTCTCCATCTCTTTCTCCAGATAAATAGAACCTATAGAGTGTGTGTGTGTGTGTGTGTGTGTGTGTGTGTGTGTGTGTATTCATTCATTTCTCTTTCTCTGGAGAACTCTTAACATATAAGATCATATTTAAATAGTATATTTTAAGTTATGCTTTATTTGATAACTGAATTTGAGTGCTTGGCACCATAAGCCATGTATTTTTTTTTCAGGTTACCAGTTTTTATGAAACTGTAGGTTCTTAGGAAACCCTGCAATACCTGATTTAGATTCTGTAAAGTTTACAAAGATAGGAGAAACTGGAACACATATTAAAATGTTTTCAAGGATCACAAAAGTAACCAACAGATTGGAAATAAGATTCAAAGCTGTTTTTGTTTTTATTCTTTGTTTGTTTGTTTGTTTTTTATTTTTGGGTTTTTTTGTTTGTTTTGTTTTTTTCATCTGGCCCTAGGATAAGTAACACCTTCTTAAAAGTATTAAGTTACCCATGGTCAGGCAAGCAATCTACACAAAAGCCTTCCTAAGCACTTTGTTTGAGCTTTGTAGTAATAACAAAAGCCCTAAAGCATCTCACAAAGCAGACATGATTTTTAAAGCAAGAACAATCTTCTGGACAGTATAGGAAATGGAAGCTTAAATTACAAAGAGGTGGTATTTTTTTCTTCATGAAAATGGAAAATAAAAAGAGTTACTGGATTAAGAGAGAAGTAGATTAATAATGATTTATTATTTTAACCTTGTTAAATAGGTATATTTTGAGGGGGAAATAAAAGCATCTTAAGGTAGTTTTTATTAGGTGCCACCTGCAAATACAGCATGGTGTGATTGATATGAGGAGTGTTTTCTTGAAAATATTGTGTATTTACTCTTTCATTTTGGTTAGCGTCTATTTAAGAATCTACAATGCTCTGAGATAAAATATTAGCCATTTTTCCTTCTTATCTCCAAATCTGAGAGTTCTGTGTGTTGGTTCCAAAGAGGAACAGAAGGCTAGCTGAAGACAAAGCAGAAGTTAACACCCTGCAACCTTCCCCTACCCTCCACTCCTGGGTGGGACTTGTATGACATTCTTCCAGGGATCTTCCAATGATCTGAATGTTAGTACCTTGCTAGAGGGGAAAAATGACCTTAACCTGACAATGGCAAGGCCTCTGTCATCTTGTAGGTCCTCTTCAGCATATGAATGTTCTTTTGAAACCTCCCTTTTCCTTACCTCCCCCAGCCTCATAGTATATAATCAGCCACCCATCACATCCCAGTACAGCAGCTCTTTCTGCCCATGGGTCCTGTTGCCATGCTTTAATAAACCACCATTTTGCACCAAAGACTTCTTAAGAATTCTTTCTTGGTTGTCTGCTCAGGACCTCACCCCACCAAGCCTCACTTCTATTCTAAAACTTCATGAATTTTATAGATACAATTGATGAAGAAGGATAGTTGGAAGAATGCAGGTAGGCAGGGGCCTACCCTCAGATGAAACCACTTTTCAAAGGATTTTACACCACTCTGGAAGGAGCCCTCCACTGTTTCCCTTGTGGTAGGTAGATGACAAAAATCTGATGGGATGACAGGCTAATCAGATTAAAACAACCTTCCAACAAGCCCATAAAAATCCCTAGATTTAGAAACTCCAGTGGCAATGCTTTCATGTCCCCTTCGTCTTTGGGAGTTTTGTACTATTGATGAGGGAGCAGGAGGCTGGCTGAGGACAGAGCAAAAGCTAGCACCTTGCACCCCCTCTTCACCCGCTCTCCTCCATATGTGTAGCATTCCTCAGGCACCCCTGACTGCTATAAAACGATAGTTAACTTGCAGGGATCGCAATCCTGCAGAATAGGAATCTCCCTTGCTCTACAGATGTCCTAGAGACCTAAACAGGGAGGTTACCTAATCAATAGCACAAATTTCCAGAGGCAAATAACTCTCGGTTCCTGAAGCCCTAATGTCTCCCTCCCACCATAAACTGTAGGAGACTGAGGTAGAAGGGAATGTAAATGACAGCAGGATCATAATACCCCACCAAGAATCTCCCAACTATCTTGATGTTAGTGCCTGACCTAAAGACGACATTGATCAGGCCATAAGGGCAAGGCCTGCCCCCGGCACCTTGTAGGCACTCCTTAACATGTGAAAACTCTGTTGAAATCTCCCATCCCTTCACCACCTCCCCCCAACCACGGGGTATATAACATGCCTACCCTCACAACCCGGGGCAGCAGCTCTTCCTGCCCATGGGTCCTATCCCCGTGCTTTAATAAACCACAATTTTGCACCAAAGATGTCTCAAGAATTCTTTCTTGGTCATCGGCTCCGGACCTCAGCCTACCGAACCTCACCTAGGTTCTAGAACTTCATCACTATCACTTTGCTATTGCTCAATAAACCTTGCTTTGCTGCCCACCACTCGTCTAGTCTACTTCATCCTTCCAAGTGGCATGACCAAGAACTGTGGGCACTGACAGAGAAAAAAATCCTGTAACACATCATCCAGGGCTCCTTACTGTATTTAGTGGGATGATAAGGGAAAATTATCTACTCTGTTTTGCCAGAAACAAATCCTATTATGCTATTTTAAATTTGCATAATTTATTTTGTATATAGAGCAAAGAGACCATTTCACCCCTTCCTGTTTTCTTAGTGTTTCCTTGGGTACCTGGTAAATCTAGATCCTTACTATAACCTTTGGGAAATAGATCTCTAGGGATTAAAAACACATTATATTTTTATGGTGCAGAGATACCTCCAAAGTCTTGGTTCTCATAATCTTTACATATGTAAACGCATACCTCAAGAGTTAATTTGGGTCTTTCTCCAGAGATGTACAGGAGACTAACACATGGTGTAGCCTTTGTGTCCTGAGGAGATAAGTGAAATTAACGTTCTGTTTATCCTGCTGTAAAAATGATGTGACACTTTGTCCTGATTTCACGGTTACTTTCATGCATTCAATTTCTCCCTCAACAGTGAGAAATCCTGAATTATAACATAAAAATAGCCCTTCTAGCTTTCTGTTCCTGAGGAAATATTATCCAGATATCTGCATGGCCAGTCTTCTCCAAACTCTAAATTTTATTATTAAGTATGTATGTTAATCCTTGCTCAGCAGAATCACCATTAGTTTTAAGGGGGGAAAATATGGAAATGTTGCCTGCAGGTCATTCTGTTCAGGGGCTGATATTTCTCTGTTATATTGGGAACAGGTATATATATGTTGCAAAAATGTGGAGAAGGAAGTACAAAGATTAAAAAATCATCTTTGTCTGAAGGCTGGAACCTTGTTCCTTTCTCTACTATCTCCACCCTTCTGTTCGCTAGGCTCTTTATCTCCCTCTGCCTGAGAATGATAGGAGGGAATCAGGAGAGCCCACAGAGTCAGAACCACTCAGTGGGGAGTAACTGAAAAATAGCTCAAAACTGATGGTTTGAGAAGGTGTTAGAGGTAGGGAATGCTGAACTGTATTTTTCTCTAACTTCTCAGGTTAGACTTTCTTTGCCTTTTCTGGTAGGTACTTCCACATTTCCACTGAAATTTCTCTTTTTTCCATCTGAGGACAGATTAATACAGGTTGTTCTTAGTTCTGGTGAGCCTTCTGTCTATTCATTTTTTCAGGGTCCCTGTACACATAGGTGGAACTACTGAAAAAGGGACATGTTTTCTTAATTTCTCCTGATTCTCCTGTAAATCAACTGAGGAATGGCCTGTGCAAATTAGAAGCTACCATAGTCAGTACACAGAACACAAGCTTTGATTTGGTTACTATATGTTTTCATAAAGAAGGGGGGATAGTGGACAGTAACAGTCTATTCCAATCTGAGATGTACCCAAACATCACTTTGGGTCCTAGGGAATGATGATATAGGTTTAATCGGAAATATTGAGCCAATAAAATCGCTTATCAAAAGGATAAGCTAGAGCCTTATGTAAACAATAATCTGTGTCAAGAGCTCAGTTAGAGGGAATCAAAGTGGTTATAAAAGAATGAAAAGTACAAGGGTACAAGATCTTAGAGAAGTAAATTAATGTGTAATTCATCTCAATATGTCCTTTAACCCATATAACTTTTGAACAGCTTATAATATCTGTTGATTCATTCACATTGCATGAATAAAATACAGTCTTTAACACTTGTTCATTCTCCTATTTCTGTTTTTTTTAAATTTTTTATAAACATATATTTTTATCCCCAGGGGTACAGGTCTGTGAATCGCCAGGTTTACACACTTCACAGCACTCACCAAAACACATACCCTCCCCAATGTCCACAACCCCACCCCCCTTCTCCCAACCCCCCTCCCCCCAGCAAACCTCAGTCTGTTTTGTGAGATCAAGAGTCAATTATGGTTTGTCTCCCTCCCAATCCCATCTTGTTTCATTTATTCTTCTATCCACTTAAGCCCCCATGTTGCATCACCACTTCCTCATATCAGGGAGATCATATGATAGTTGTCTTTCTCCGCTTGACTTATTTCACTAAGCATGATACGCTCTAGTTCCATCCATGTTGTCGCAAATGGCAAGATTTCATTTCTTTTAATGGCTGCATAGTATTCCATTGTGTATATATACCACATCTTCTTGATCCATTCATCTGTTGATGGACATCTAGGTTCTTTCCATAGTTTGGCTATTGTGGACATTGCTGCTATAAACATTCGGGTGCACGTGCCCCTTTTGGATCACTACGTTTGTATCTTTAGGGTAAATACTCAATAGTGCAATTGCTGGGTCATAGGGCAGTTCTATTTTCAACATTTTGAGGAACCTCCATGCTGTTTTCCAGAGTGGCTGCACCAGCTTGCATTCCCACCAACAGTGTAGGAGGGTTCCCCATTCTCCACATCCTCGCCAGCATCTGTCATTTCCTGACTTGTTGATTTTAGAGAGAGAGAGTGAGACCAGTTTTATAGTAAGGTGAAATGGATAGTTATTCCAGAATGAGAAAGAAGAATGGGAAAAAGAAAACCTGATTAGGTATATAACATTGCAGAAAACTTGAAGAAAGAGAATTTTACTTGCCAACCACAATGTTAGATAAAATTTAATGAGCTTATTTTTAAGATTTTCTATAAAAACCTCTGATTCCTTTGTTATCAATTATTATATTGATTCAAAGATAGAATTTGTTTTTCTCCTTGTTAAATTGACATTTTACTTGAAGTA
This sequence comes from Mustela erminea, assembly GCF_009829155.1. Classification (NCBI taxonomy): domain Eukaryota; kingdom Metazoa; phylum Chordata; class Mammalia; order Carnivora; family Mustelidae; genus Mustela; species Mustela erminea. Next base: position 48,796,394 of record NC_045628.1, on the reverse strand, counting down.
TTGATATAGTTTTAATAAGAAGCTCTAAAAGGTTTTCTTAACCCTCTGTATAATCTGTTTAGATATCAAAGATTCTGTTTTACCAGAAAAATCTTATACTTTATGTTAATTTCATCTGCTCATTAGGAGAACAAAGTCTTCTCATTTTTGAAAGAGCTAATTCTTTATAAATATGTGATCTCCTCTACTTCACTTTTGAAAATTTTTATTGTCACTTTAATTAAATAGATAACCAAGTATTGTTTCTAAATAACCTATGATCCTATTTAATCAAGTTTCACATCTTCTCAGACAGCTTTTTGATTTTACCTTTCTAAAATTGAACTCTAAATTTAGAAGAAATTTAAGTAAAGATATCAGGACATCTTTTATATCTAAATTTCTCTGTGTGGTTTCTTAGAGGGCATCTGAAAAAAAATTATAAAAATTTGCCCACTCACATTAGTAAAAGAAATAACTAGGTTTATTTGATACATTACTACTGATGAATGTTGAGGAATAGTTATCAATTCTCCAAGGATACTTAGCTTTCCATAGGTGTTAAACTGGCAGAAGTATAATGTTATTAATATAAAGCCATCATATGCTGTACAGAAAATTCCTGGAGAGTTTTTAAAAATGTTTTCATTTAACAGACTCCTAGTGGTGCTTTGCCTGATGAAATTAGGCAACAACAATGTAGTATAGTATATTAATCATATTTTCAGCTATTTCTTCTAAAACATCGACTTGATTTCAACCTTAACGTTTAACTTGAATCTGGTATCTTCTTCTAAAGCAGTAGGTTTTAACTGGAGATGGACTTACAGAGTTTTATTAAAATACATTTATAAAATTATTCAAAACATATTAAAGTATGTGCTATTTGTCAACAAAATTCTTCTCCGTGAAATTTTTCCTGCTCAAGTCTTGCAGTCTTACAGACTAAATGTGTCCTCCTGAAATTCATATATTCAAAACCTGCTCCCTGATGTGATGGTATTAGAAAGTAGAGCCTTTGGGATGTCATTAGGAATAGATTAAGGTCAGAAGAGTGGAAGCTTCATGAATGGGGTCACTGCCCCTGTGATGGGAGAGCGCTTGCTTTCTCTCTGCTCTCAGCCTTGTGAGGATACAAGAACAAGTTGGCAGTCTGCAGCCCAGAAGGCTCTCACCTGAGCATGACCATGCTGTCACCATGATCTTAGACTTTCAGTCTCTAGAACTGTAGAAATAAATTTCTGTGGTTATAAACCATCAGTTTATGATGTTTTGTTATAGTAGGGTCAAACTAGATACCAACTTTATTCAAAACCTGGTGGCAGAAGACTTTAGCAGGACAGAAGCTGAGAGTTTCTATTTACTATTTGGGATGACTAGATACTTTCCCCTACTCAAAGGCAGATTCCTGAGGAATGGTAAAGGCTCTTTTGACAGTTACTTTTCTTACTTAGGGAAGAAAAGAGTATTTTGAATCAGGGAAAATAATTCCTTTTGTTTCCACTGTTACTCAGGAATTATACAAATATTTGCAGAATCTTAGGATCAGTCATATTCCATATCATCCTTATTCCTCAGAATAAGTACAATAAATAAACAGAGCTCTTAAAAACTCATTGACTAAGATTCAGGAATCTTCTGGGTTAAAATTTTCTTATCATTAGTCTTAAGGAAAAATAAGAAGGAGAAGGAGAAGAAAAAGAAGAGCAGGAGGAGGAAAAGGAACCGGAGGAGAAGGAGGAGAAATAATTCTTTCAAGTAAGTATGGTATGATTTTTTTTTTAAAGATTTTTATTTATTTATTTGACAGATAGAGATCACAAGTAGGCAGAGAGGCAGGCAGAGAGAGAGGAGGAAGCAGACTCCCTATGGAGCAGAGAACCCGATGCGGGGCTCGATCCCAGGACCCCGGGATCATGACCCGAGGCGAAGGCAGAGGCTTTAACCCACTGAGCCACCCAGGCACCCCGGTATGATTATTTTTTAATATATGTTGGGTAAAGCTGTAAAGTTGAGCATTACCCCATATCCCAAACTCAACTTAATTGAATCCCTTGTAATTATTTTCACTATTTAAAAGGGATTCTTTCCTCCCTAAAAAAACCTCTTGCGCCTGAAGTTTCTAGCCCTACAAGGGCTAGAAATAATTCACTGAAGAAAGTCGACTCCCATAAAGTGCTTGAAACAGGTTTTCTAGACCTTAAAATTCACTAAACTGAAAAAGAGACATTTTAACAGATTTTCCTGTTATATTTATATATATATTTTTTTCCTCTTATCCTCTCTCAGCCATTTTGCTCCCCCTGCCCACCAATTTCTATCAATTACCACTCTGTTCTCTATATCTAAGAACTTGTTTTTTGTTTTTATTTTGTTTCAGGCTCCATGTAATGAATGAGGTAATATGGCATTTATCTTTCTCTGTCTTACCATAATACCCTCTAGGTCCAATCATGTTGTTACAAATGGTAATATTCCACTGTATATATTTATATGCCCCATTTTCTTTTTCTAGCCATCCATTAGTGGACACAGCTTGTTTTCATATCTTGGCTGTTGTAAATAATGCTGCAGTGAACATGGTAGTTCTATTTTTAATGTTTTGAGGATTTCCTATAGTCGTTGCATCAATTTACAATAGGCACAAGGGTTCTCTTTTTTCTTCATCCTTTCCAACACTTGTTATTTCTTATCTTTTTGATTATAGCCATTCTAACAGATATGTGGTGATATTTCATTGTAACTTTGGTTTACATCTCTCTGATTATTGGTGATGTTGAGTATCTTTTCGAATACCTAATGGTCATCTATATGTTTTCTTTGGAAAAATGTTTATTAAGATAGTCTGCCCATTTTTGAGACTACTTTGATGTTATATTCTTTTTCCTTAATTTTTTATTGCTTTGTACTTTGCTGTGAACTTGATAGATATTACTATGGCTACATAATACACAGAGAAAATAAACATGACAGTGGAAACCTTTAAAAAATGTGATATTACCATGAAAGAATAATGGAAGAAGAGTTAATTGTAAGTGTGAATGAAAATTATCATCTTTGTTTATAAAGGGCAAAGAGATTATTTTCCCTACCTTTTCTTGTTTCCTTGGAGACAGTCCTTGTTCTAACCATTGGAAAATAAATAAATCTCTCTACAGATAAAGAGCAGTCTCTCTCTCTCTGTCTCTCTCTCCTTTTTATTACTTTAGAGATATTTCCAAAGTCATAAGCTAACTAACCTTTAGATGCGTAAACAAGTACTCTCAAATTAACTCAGCATTTTCTCTCCTGAGATAAATAGGAGACTGTCATAAGATATAGCTTCTCTCTTTTCAGTAGTTACAAGAAGTTATTGTTCTATTTCCTACTTTAAGGTGTAAATTATGAGAGTTTTTTTTCCTAACTCACAGTCATTTTTTTTTTCACTATCTTACATGTATCAGATAGACTAATGCCAATAATAAATTGTGTTTGTTCCCTTTTCTGTATTGGGAGGATCTTCTTGTTGCCAGGATTATTTTATTTTCCAAATCTATCCAATATAATGTATTTGGAAATATGCTGTCTGTATACTTGATAATGGTTATGAAGAAGTTATCTTACCTCCCTATGAAAATTTATACACACATAGATTTTTTTCTTAAAAAAATTATGACAGACACTATACTTTCCAAATTGCTCCTTATATCACCAAATAAATTCAAGTACTACTTTTCTTATTTTCAATTAGATTGCAAATACTATGATACTTCACTCATACATAATCCTATGTACATATTTGAAATATAAGGCTATACCTTTATATTACTCCAACACTATTCCAACATTATCCTTACATTCCAACATTATCTGACATTCCAACATTATCCATAAACCTATGATATCATCTAGTAATATGCCCATATGCAAGTTTTCTTTTCCTTTCAGTTTTCTCAATAGTACATAACATAATTATATCCCTTTTCCCCTCAACCTAAATATTTTATTTTCATGTTCTAGGATCTTTAATCTTTTCATTAGATGACATCTTTAGAATGCTGTTACTTCTTTATCAAAACTCCTGTTCTAGTAACACAATCACTGCCACAACACAATATTATATTAAATTTAGAATAACTGTATATTTAATTTTATCTCTAAATATAACAATATATTCTAAGTACAATCATAATTTAAAAAATTAAGTCAGATTTATTGAAGTAAAATCTACATGTGGTTACTTAAATTTTTTAAGCACTTTACTCTCCCTGTCTTGAAATTTATAATCTGAATTAATTTTCATTACACCAAGATACATACAACAAAAACTAATTTGCTCAGAAAGTCTACATTGTAGGTTTTCTGTCTGTTTTTATGCACCTCATTAGATATATTTATTATAATGTCATAAAGGAATGAAGTATGCTGAATGATGGGTAGAAATGCCTTGAGTTATAGAAATTTTGTTTAATTATGTCTCATCATCATCTTCCTGGTCAAAAAGTATAATTAAAATACAAAGCTATTTTCGGGTTTCTTTTACCATTTATATGTTCCTTCTAAATAAAACATTATAAGGTTTATTTATTTAATATTTGGATTTGTGTCATCTGCCAGATCATATTTAGCTTTATGTCTTCTATTTATGTATGTTTATAATATAATCATTCATTGAGCAAGAAAAAACTAAGAAACTGCTTTAAATCTGAAGATGTAATATTGTTCCTCAGAGTAATAAAAAACCCCATCCTTTATTTATTTCTCTTTTTATGTAATCATCACTTCTCCACACATTCTGGATTCTCTTTTGGCATCTACTGATACATTATTACTATATTATTATACCTTCTGGATTTTTCTTTATTTTTAACTTTCACTTATTTCTTTTTATTTTTTATGTATTATAAAATATTTCCTCTCTTTGAAGCCTTCAAAACATTAATCTTTGATTAATTTTTATGATGGTATAGTTTACACACTTAATTATTAGAGCATAAATATTTAGTTGATTGATTTGCTTTTAATAACTGCATATACTCATGTAAGTATCTAAAACAAGATATAAAAACATACAACACATGAGATGAACCATGGGTGAATCTTGGCAAGTGGAACCATTTTATTTTATTTATTTATTTATTTATTTTAAGATTTTTATTTATTTATTTGACAGATTACAAGTAGGCAGAGAGGCAGGCAGAGAGAGAGAGGAGGAAGCAGGCTCCCCACTGAGCAGAGAGCCTGACACGGGGCTCCATCCCAGGATCCTGCATTAATGACCTGAGCCCCTGAGCCAAAGGCAGAGGCTTTAACCCACTGAGCCACCCAGGCACCCTGTGGAACTACTTTTGATTTAATCCTTAATGCTAGACAATGTGAAGTGGTCAACAGTGCACTAAAGTTATCCTAGTTGCTCTTATTCCAGCTAGTCAGATACCTCTTGATGATATCATTCTAACAGGAAAGAAAACAAAAATGGGTTTCTTCTATCTTATGAGAAGTTCATTACTTTCTTGAATTTGTTTAATTGAGATTTTTTTATATTCACAATTCTCTCACTGGTTTTAAATCTGAAATTAGTAGCTTTTTGTTGCTTGTCTGAAAGCGATGATCTAAAGACTGTCTACCTCCTAACCAGAAGCTAAAGTCCTAATTAGAGCTAAAGTCATTTGAAACCTAAGATTAATATTCATTGTGTTTCTCATATCTACCATGTTGCATCATGTTTATCTCTGCGTTCTTTTCAAAAATCTCTGGGGACAAGTTTTCAGGATTGCTCTTCACAAAGTTAATTCAGCTTACCAAGTGAAAATTCTTATCCTTTCTGTGTCCAAAGAGTATTTTATTTCTTCTATTTTACTTTTCATTTTCTTGCAGTTTTCCTTGAGCCATTAATATATTTTTCATTTTTTTGTCTATCTAATCTTCTTTTCATGTGGATTTCTGATTCTATTTAAAATATACATTCTTGATTAAATCTACTGGGATGTTCAACATTTATTATCTATTTTTAAGAATGACTTCAAAAGCATGTTATTAGAGTCAGTCAAAAGAAGAGATAGGAAGAATACAATCATATGTTTTTTAAATAACCAAAAGAACTTGAGGCTCATGTGATAGAAAATATGAAAATTAGGCAAGACAGAATGAAGTGGTAAACAGTATGATTAGATCCCATATTTTGATTAGATCCAGTGAACCCTGAGTTGAGATGAAATAATTTTATATACCCTAATTAGATAAAGCAGTTGGTAAAACTGAAAAAAGAAAAACAAAACCAAAAAACCTATGTTTTACTGGCCAGGGCTATTATAACAAAATACTGGTGGCTCAAAACACAGACATTTATTTTCTCAGTTCTGGAGGTCTGAAGTCGGAGATAAGGTGCCATGATGGTTGTTTTCTCTTCCTGGCTTGTAGGCAACCACCATCTTTTACGCTTTATACTTTCCAGGTTGCCATAGAGCAGGAACAATTTTCATGTCTTCCTCTCCCCCACAAGATTTCTATTAGGCATTTGTGCCCTATCTTATAGCATTTCTCAAATCCAATTTAAATTGAATGATGTGTTCCTGAGCCAGCAAAATAAAACATGATGCCAGGCATTTTGGTAAGATTAATATGGGATATATATGAAGGGGGCAAAGGGAGTGGCATTTAAGGATCCACAAATTATATCATGCATGTTGCTATCTCCCATGTTAAGGCTAGCATTATCTCTGACATGAAATAGGGTGGAATCTGCTAGAGAAAGTCCAAAATCTGAAGAACTTTATCCTGGACTAATTCTCTTGGAAGACCGTTTTCCTGTAATATTTAGCCTAGAGTCATTCAATTGGCCAAGGTCTAAAAAAATGTGTAGGATATTTCCAAGAATGAGAATAGTCTAATTTATTTGCTTTCTGATTAGGAACAGCCACTTTGAAGAAACAGTACTTGGCTTCAGTTCTCATCCTCTCTATATAATAGATGAATTTGGTTAACTAAATTAATGATTTTGAACTTGAATTTTTGATACATAAAACAAGTATACTTCATATTTTAAGAATTTAAATGATTATGTATATACATACTCATAATTATGTAAGTATACACATTGAGCACAGTTGCTGCACATAATAAGGACTACATGAATTGTAAGCATTATTATCTGCCATTATGCCGAATTCCCATAGCTTTGTTTGGACCTTTCATATGTCACTTGTCATTTAATACTGAGTTTTACCTGAATTTGCATATTCTGATAGACTTTCAACAATTTAAGGGCATGACTCAATTTTATTTTGGTGTACCTACATCACATATGGAGTCTAATAATAAAAATAATGCACACCTTTTACACATTTCTTGTGAATCTGAGAGTTGTAAATATTCACCATAAAATAAAAAAACAAACAAATTTGGTTCTTGAGAGGAATGAAATTAGATCTAATTATTTTAATTTTCCAATAACATTAATTATTTAATTGTGAACTCTATGCTAATATTAAATTTTAGAATATGGTTTATATTTTAAGAACTATTAATAAGCTATCATGGAAAACTCAATAGTCACTTCACCCAGGTTATAAATGTTTTATCCCATTTCTAAGAATTCATACTCCTATAATTTTGTAATTAAGTTTGCCATAATTAAATGCTAATCTCCTTATATTAAAAAAAAAAAACAAAAAACTACGATCCTACCATGGATCTGTGCTTTAAATAACGAGAAGCCTCTGTGTTCAATGATAGAATCAGGGCTCTACTTCCCAGAGATGAAAATTCAACAGTAAATATTGGATTAGCCTTAGCAATTCGAATTTATGACAATAACAATAAACAGGAACTTCTGATAAAGAAGATAGTTGGCTTCTTTAGAAAAATATTCTTCCTTTCATTTTATATAAATATATAAATTTTTAACATCAGATACATTATTTCCATAGAATCATTTTTATCAGTGTTGGCAGTTAATTTAGAAAGTCAGATGAGGTGTTTGACTGTCATCCAGCATACCAAGGGGGTTATCCATTGCTCTTGTCCGTGTGGTACTTTCACATTTGGACCTTAGTGTTGTCCCCTGCTATCAGTGGGACAGGAGGATCTATGGGTGTGTCTTTTTTTTTTTTTTTTTTTTTGAAAGAGAGAGATCATAAGCAGGAAGAGAGGCAGGCAGAGAGAGAGGAGGAAGCAGGCTCCCTGCTGAGCAGAGAGTCCGATGCATGGCCGGATCCCAGGACCCTGAGATCATGACCTGAGCCGAAGGCAGCGGCTTAACCCACTGAGCCACCCAGGCGCCAATGGGTGGCTTCATAGAAGCGCTCTGCAGGCATTCCTCACTTGGATTTGGTTGTGTCCTAATATGGTGCCCGAAACCTGAGTCTCATTCTCTTACATTGACCCCACAGAAATCTCCCTTTGTCTCATCCTATCCAAAGGGACTTCGTTTTAGGGAGCATCCTTGCTTTTCAAACCTTTTATTTTCAATACATTCCACCTCTTCCCGAAATACCTTTTTTTTCCCCTTTCAACTGTTCTGTAGAGTGCATATGTTTCAATGTATTTAGTTTCACAGTTGATATAGCATTTTTAAATTAAAATATATTTATATATCTTCCTCTCTTTTTTTAACTTTTGTTTTCTGTCCCATTAAGGTCTGCCTTTTGAACAATGAAACATTTCTTTCACTGTTTTTGGCTACATGGCCTTGAGCAGACAGGTTAATCCTTTTTTGTACCTCCATACTATACTGCAAATGTTTCTACTTCATATGGCTTTTAGGTGGATTAATAAATCAAAGTAAAATTATTAGAGTAAGCACCATATGCCACAGTATGCACTATATAATATTGTTATTGGTGCTATTATGATAATAATCATTACATTCATGAGAGTATGGTGAATATATTTAGTAAATATTGCCAACATGTAAAAATTTATGTGTAAAATATATAACCACATTTTGATACAGTTGATATGTGTAGGGGAGAATAGAGTTGAACAATTATATTGCAAATTGACAAAAATAGAAATGCAGGCAACAAATTTTATATCAAATAAAGCTTTACAATTGAATTATCCAATTAATTGTCTCGATTCTCCAGGTTATTTTATCAATTAAGTTCTTACCCCAAATAATAATTGTACTGGTTCAATACATTGATTTAAGAATATAAAAACAAAAGCATTACCAGGATTTAGCAAACCTAGTTGTCTTTACAATGCTTCCGAAACCTGTTTGTTCCCCAATGAACACTAAACACAATTTCATGTTATATCTAAATCTATCTTTGAAAAAAATTCATATGGAAACTACTTTTGGTTATTAGATTTTGAATTAGGTAGAGTACATCATTTATACCACCCATGCATGTAATCATTCATTGATTTAGTATGCATTGCAGGAGAGCCATCAAGGGAAATAGAGGGTTGATATTAGAATGTGAAATTGCATAAAAGAAGATGAATGATAAGGAATTAACCATAACTGTATCTGATTTTCCACATAGGGGCTTGGATCAAATAGGAAATTCTATAAACAGAATTTGAATACTCTGTATTATTAAAGGGTTTTATGACATATTTTTAATTTCAAATGTTTAGTTGTGAGAGAAACAAACCATTTAAAAACACTTAAGTATTTTAAAGTGCTTTTCAAATATGAAGAATCTATGTATTTTAAGACTGGATTGTTGAGCATAAATACATTTATATGGTGATAATGGAGTTTGTAATATTTCATAGATATTTGTATTTCAATTCCCTCCTCCTACCTCATACACACAACTTACAAAGAGAGTCACTGGAGAAGTAGAAGAGAAAGGTCATCTTTTCCCACATTCAAGGTGACATTTAAAACTCATCCAGACACTTTATGGTTTTGACAATGGTTTAGTCCCATAAATGCTTTTTGTATTGGAGGGTTCATATGGGGAATATTAGACTAGCCAGTTAACAACTTTGAGATGGAACAAAGTTAGAAAGGAGAAAGAAAAGAGGGTCTGTAGTTGACCCAGAGAAATCTGGATTCAGAGACCAGAATAGAGGCTTCCTTGGGAGAGAGGAGTAACAGTAAGATTCAAATAAGGATTTGAAAGGAGAACATAATTCACACTGCCAAGTGTTTATAATAGCGATCAGAAGATATATAGCCCACTTTTTTTATGAAATAGTTGAGACCAGTGAGGTTGAAATTTACCTTAAAATCACACAGCTAATAAGTGGCAGAGAAAGATCTTGAGCTTCATCTCTCTGACTCTAAAATATGTGCTCATTTCCACCTGAAGGCTAGTGAGTAGGGAGGATTGGGAGTAATTAAAATTTAATATATATATTTCTTACCAGGAGAAATTTACTTCAGCATGGGTATGGACCAGAAGGTGAATTAAAAACAGTAAGAATTTGAGACAAAGGGTAAGAAAACAAGAAGCACATTCATCCCCATGCCAGCAGAGAGACTCACTAATACCACTCCTGCTTGTCTTCGGGATGCAGTAGGAGAACAAATATTTGAAAGATAAACAAAAGATCAACCTATTAATACTTGCACCATGCTCTGTAAGCTATAATGGTTAGATAGATGACAGATAGATGGCAGGTGGATAGGCAGGTATATAGTTACACTAAGCCTTTTTTCATGCTATTAACTGAAGACATCTCCTTCCTACCTTCCTCATTCCAACTACTCCTTCAAAATAAATGTCACTAAACAGCCTCTTTCTATAAGGACTTTCTCTTCATCCCCATTTAAGAAATCAGGTCTCTCTCTTTTGTCTTACCATAATATCCTATGCATGTATCTAACTTGATCTTCTGACAGTATATTAATTGTGACTTATTGCATTTTGGACTTTCTCTATAAGTCTGCACTATTTTGCCCAAAGACTGTGCTTTGTTTACCACTAGGTGAAGAACAGAAATTATCTAGAACTCGAATAATTTTTTAAAGTAACGTTAGTTGCTATTAATAAAAACTATAATAACTGATGCATTCTTTTTAAAATCAAAGTTTATTACTTATTTATGTGAAGTATAATAATAGATGGTAGGTGTTCTCTACTGTATATTATCCTTTAGAACTTTAGTACTCAAGAAAATGTCATATTCACTATGTGTCTTAAAATTGACATCCAGCCACCAGAGGGGGAAAGAATATGGTGACAATGTATGTGCTAGTGTTTGTATGGGCAGTGAACACTACTGAAGTGTAGTGTACATTACATCTGCTAAGATTTCACAGACCATAATTTAGCTACAACTAACTTAAGGAAGGTTCTGAAGTTGACTCTAGTTGTGTACCCAAGGCAAAAGGAAAAAGAAAAAGAGAAAAGATTTGGTGAACTTCTAGGGAGGCTTTAATATAATACCAGAATTATTATATAAATTTTGGTTGAATGGATTAATGAGTCAAATGATAAATTGCTGAACTGAATATCTGAATAAATATTTAATCAACATGGTCATACTCCTCTGGAATTGTCATACCTTCCCTCTATAAAGCTTTGAGCTGTTTGGTTTGTGCTGTTCTCTGCAATAAGATGACATTGATAAGCTTGGACTGGATAGAGATAAAAAGATTTTCTAGTCTTCAGATTTATAATCTTTAAAAATGTAATCGTTAAATGACACATTGGGCATTTCACATAAATCCTCAATCTTTAGGGAAAAAAGCGCTAAAAGTTAAAAAAAAGTGCTATATTGTTAAGTTACTTTTCAGAGAATAGTACAGTATTGAGGTTGTTTTCTAGTGCCACTCAGCTAAAACTGGGGGATGGTCTTACCTCAAAGCCTTTCTCTTGCTTTTGCATGTGCTACTTAACCAATATGCTCCTCATTAGGATTTCATCCTCTGCCAACTCACATTGCCAAGAGTGACCAATTTTACACTGACCAATTTCAGGTTGTCTGTTCCATATAATAATCATAGAGAAGTAAAGTTATTCTGATTTTTGAAAAAAACTCTTGCGGAAATTACAATAGATAATAAAATAGGTAATCCTAAGGAGTGTTGTCCAAGATCAGAAAATAAGCAAGAGAATCATACCTTGGGGTGCCTGGGTGGCTCAGTGGGTTAAAGCCCTGCCTTCAGCTCAGGTCATGATCCCAGAGTCCTGGGAAGGAGCCCCGCATTGGCGGAAGGGGGGGGGAGCGCTCTGCTCAGCAGGGAGCCTGCTTCCTCCTCTCTCTCTGCCTGCCTCTCTGCCTACTTGTGATCTCTGTCTCTGTCAAATAAATAAATAAAATCTTTAAAAAAGAGAGAGAGAGAGAATCATATCTTCACAATTCCTATTTTGTAGTGTTTTTAGAAATTATGATAATATTTAGCATATTGATATTTTACACCACACACACACACACACACACACACACACACACACACATTTGGTTCAACATTTGTCCTTATTTGTTTGTTTGTTTGTTTGCTCTTTTATTTTTTTTTTTAAGATTTTATTTATTTATTTGACAGAGAGAAATCACAAGTAGATGGAGAGGCAGGCAGAGAGAGAGGAAGGGAAGCAGGCTCCCTGCTGATCAGAGAGCCCGATGCGGGACTCCATCCCAGGACCCTGAGATCATGATCTGAGCCGAAGGCAGCAGCTTAACCCACTGAGCCACCCAGCCGCCCCATGTTTGTTTGCTCTTTTAAAATTTTAATTCCAATATTATTAACATAGTGTTACATTAGTTTCAGGTGTACATTACAGTGATACATCTGCTATTTTAACAAGAACCAAGGAAGCAGATGTCCTGTGATATCTCTGTTTCTTTTGTAGTTTCACGCAGATTAGGGCTTTCTTTGGGAAAATATTACATCCAGATTTTGATGTTTTACCCTCTTAATCCACTATCTTTTGTATCTGTCATTATCTGATATTAGAAAACAACATTTTGTCAGCTGCATTTTGTCAATTTTCAGAGAAATGAGAAATTCTACCTCTGTTTACACACATGGCTTTAGAAAGGATGAAGAGGAACATAATCAAAGGAATCATTAAGCTACTTATATCTTGATGTGATATTACAAATTCATCATTACTTTGAATAAAGAGCAAGATATCAGGAAAGAAAAGATTACATTCCATGTGGAAGTTGTTAAACATTGCAGTGTCCATAGAAGGTGTATTGGACTAAAAGTATGATGACATCAGATGGAATTTCTGAATTACTAATGCAAAAATTGCAAATAATTCTGAGAGTATTAAAGCATTTGGAGAAATAAGTCAACAAATAATTATAATTATTCTTTTTTCAAACATTTTCAAATCCTAGCAGCTCATACATTCTGTTAAATATCCATCAGGAAACTCACATTTATCTTAGATGATAACTACCTTTATGAACATTAGAAAAATAAAATTTATTTTAAAATTATTTTGTTTAATAATTTTATTTTAAAAATAATTGAATTGTTTTATGTACAATATTTTATTTAAAATAGTAAGTACTACACAAAAACCATAGATAAATAATTGAATAAAATAATTGAGACAGTTCCTCTCCAGATATGAATGGGTTCTATTAACTATGATAACTGAAAAAGAAAGTCTTCAGGGACAATTTGGACAGTAGTTTATTTCTTCTTTAATGTTCAGTGAGTGCCTATGATGTGCAAATGTGTTTTAGATATCTAGATGCTGGGGATATATTAGTGTAGTTTAGTGTCATTGCATTTATATTTATTTAGTCACCAAGAGTTAGACCCGTCACTATTTTGCAGCAGGACTGGAAATATCAGCACAGAAAAAAAGGCAATTAGCATCTTAATATTGGTGTGAAAGTACTTTTGACCCTCATGGGCCATCTGAAATAATGTATGGTTCCCACAGAGGTTAACAAACTGCCCTTAGAAAATTGCTGATGTAAAGCAACCTGTAAAAGCAGTGATATATATTTTTCATTTGTTCAATTGTTTAATGGATAGCCTTATCCATATTAGCCAATTTAAAATATTAAATTTAATTGATGTGAATTACAGATTAAATAAGGGCACTTTATAGCATTTTCGAGATGGTTGAGAAACTTCTTTAAGAATAAGAGAAATTGAAAGATTTGGTTTCACATCATTATCTTTTTTGATTCCAGATCAGCAAAAAATTCTATTACATTTCTAGAGCAAAAGTTGTTTCATGGTTAAACTTCTAATTTACCTGAGATTCAGCATACAAACAACAAATTCCAAGTTTCAATTTCACTCCTATTATATGTGTTCAATTGTGTGTCTTGAAATACAACAAATATTGCATTTATTTCTTTTTTCTTTCTTCTAAGAAAATACAACAATATAAAATATACTTTTCATAAAATGGAAGGTCAATACAAATGAAACATACTTCTGGACATAACCAAAATTAGTTTACATAAATTCAGTATTACTTTACTATAAGATAAAAGCCTCAACATATGTTACACATAGTTGATATGCTAAATATAAATATACTTATAGTCTTCTCTATTGCTTCCCTGGAGTTGAAAATTCTAGCATGCACAGTACATTCTTTAGTATAATTGAAAATGATGGTTTACAATATGAATTTGATAATCAATTACCAGATACAACTCCATAAGCCATACTATGTAATCAGTCATCAAAAGAAAATTACTTTGAAGGATATGTTTTAAATTTCAGTTTCTAATTATGTAGTATATTGATCTTAAACTTTATGCACATTTAGAGCTGTCACAGATTTGCCTTTAAAAAGATGATTCTCTAAAATGATTTAGAAGAATATTTGCAAGTGAAATTCTTTTATTTATTTTTATCTACAATAGTACCAATTAAAGCAGTATTTTCTTTTAAATATTCATAAGTGGTGCATCTCTGAGTAATATTGAGAAATAGGCAAATGACAGGCTGATTTTATGCAACTATGCAATTAAAATAATTTGTTCTGGCTGTTTTCATAAGATATAAAACCCATAACCTTACTTCTTTATAATTTCAATTAGACCTCCAATTAATTGATGACAAATCCCTTTGCTCTCATATGGATTAAAATGAAAATAATAGAGAAAGCTTTTTACATGGAATTATAAAATATAACAGTAGTCAATTCAATATACATGGAATTTTAAGTACCAATAATAAATATGAAAAATAGCATATTTTCATATTCTTACAACTTAACCTTTTCAATCTAGGTATTCCTTTGCTCTGTTTTCCTGGGGTCGCAGGAGGAATCCAGAATTCAGTAACAGTGGGTTGCAAGAAATTATTACCAGTAATAAGTTATGTTATTATTATTTTTGTTTTGTCTCAGGACCCTTGAAAATTGATATATTGTCAAATTTTGATTCATTGGTTACTATTCTCTCTACCCATTCCCTCCTTTAATTATTGATTCACAATTACAGGAAAAACCTCGTGCTCTGTCTAAATTTTTCTATTTGAATACCAAATTACATAGAATTTGTATATCAAATATATGACTAATTCATTTTATTTATTATTTTATGAATGAGGAGTGTGATGTATAAAAAAATATAAAGGCTCGGAACAAAGGACCTCATGTTTATTTTTTAGCTTTATTTATAAATGAACTTGTATATGTTTAAGGCATACAAACCACATGGTGGTTTTTCTATTAAATGTTTACTGACCATCTACTTAGTCGAGGTTTGGGAGATGTATTGGATGATGAAAAATCAGACTGGCACCCTGCATTCACAGTAATTAAAGCCAATTGGAAAAGACAGACATTTATCAAATATTCATGGCATCAACATAAAGGTAAAGTCAGAATATGTATTTTTACTCAGTAGTACATACTTCCATTAGAACATTTCATAGGAGATTTATCTTATTAGAGAAGTCAATTATGTTTCCTTTAGAAAGATACATTTGAACCGACATTTGAAATGTAAAAACAAGTGTGTTACTTAATAAATCATTATCTAAGGGAAAGGGAAACGGCACTACTTTCAGATAGAACAACAGCAAGGACACTCTGGCTTGAGAGAGTTAAAGAGAGCCAGTGTGCCTGGGATGCCAATGTGAGATGACATCCAGTGAAGGAGGCAGTGGTGAAGAGAGATTAAAAAAAAAAAAAATCAGAACTTAGTGATGAATTTGGTGAATGTCTTATGTAGAAAGAAAGGTCAAATAAGATTCTGAGGTTTCTGGCTCATATAATTAAGAAAATTCACTGAGATAAATAATATTGGAAGAGTCATCTTCCGATCAAGGTTTATCTTTTGGAGTTGACAGGGGGAGAGTTATTTGGGAGAGGAAATAAAGAAAGTCAACAATTTGGTTTTGTACATTTGATGTTTTATTTCCCCTTAAAATATCTGAAAAGAAATGTGAAATTAAACCACGAGTAAAAGAGTCCAAAGTTCAGTGGAGAACTTTTAGATAAATTTGTGAATCATCTTTACAAAGATAATATTGAAACTCTGGGCTTCAAAAATATATAGAGAGAGGAGAGATTAAAAGTCACTTATCATATGGTTTCACTTATTTGTGGAGCATAACAAATAGCATGGAGGACATGGGGACTTAGAGTGGAGAAGGGAGTTTGGGGAAATTGGAAGGGGAGGTGAACCATGAGAGACTATGGACTCTGAAAAACAATCTGAGGGTTTTGAAGGGACGGGGGGTGGGAGGTTGGGGTACCAGGTGGTGGGTATTATAGAGGGCACGGATTGCATGGAGCACGGGGTGTGGTGCAAAAATAATGAATACTGTTATGCTGGAAATAAATAAATAAATAAATAAATAAATAAATAAAAAAGAAAAATAAAAAAAGAAAAAAATATATATAGAGAGAGGAGAAATAATCCTAGTACCAAGACTTGAGGGTACACTATGAGGAGGAGGATGAAAAGAAGAGAGAGGCCCAGGGGGCAAGAGCAGGCCAGTAGTTTTATGGTATAGAAGTTTTATGGTACAGTAGTTTTATGGTACAGAAGCCAAAGGAATACAATATTTCAAGAAGGAATGGAGTCAATAGTGTTTGTTTCACAGATAGATAAATTAAATGAGAATTATGTCTTATAATGTGTGCCTAAAATAGACAAACTCATGGGATCAAATAATAGAATCATGGTTGCTAGGACTAGGTAAGAGGGGGTTAATAGGGAGTTGTTATCCAGTTTTCAGTTATGCAAGATGAATACATTCTAGAGTTCTCTTCTACAATATTGTGCTTATAGTTAACAATACTGTCTTGTACACTTAAAGGTTTATTGAGGGGATTGATATCACATCTAGTGTTCTAACCACAATAAAAAAATAAATGGAGAGGAAAAATGTCTATTGGCTTTAGAGACATGACAGTCAACTAAAACATTTATATGAGGGTTTTTGAGAAAGTGGCAGAGGGAAAGCTATTTCAGAGTAGACTGATGAGCAAATGGAAGATGATGAAATAGAACTATCCTGGAAAGGTTGAATGGAAGAACAGTTTAAAAGAAAGTTTAAATCCAAGAAAACACTATAGATTAGACATTTTCTAATAATGCTTTCTTATTTTAGAAATAAGAAATAAATAGAAATTTCTTATTTTAGAAATAACTTTCTAAAATTAA
Source organism: Mustela erminea (assembly GCF_009829155.1). Lineage (NCBI taxonomy): Eukaryota > Metazoa > Chordata > Mammalia > Carnivora > Mustelidae > Mustela > Mustela erminea. Next base: position 48,778,928 of record NC_045628.1, on the reverse strand, counting down.
GATAGTAATTTTCAAAGATTAAACATTAGAATAGATGTTGTAGGTCACATATGAGAAGTGCTAGGAAAAAAAGTTTTGGGGAGTTGGAAAATAAAATCAGTAACTCTGACTTGTCAGGTTTTATTTAAAACCACATTGTTTTTTTTTTTCATACCAGTAAAATATGCATTTAACTATTAGCTTTAGCAACTCAAATTAAACAAGTCAGTGTAACATGACTTGTACTATTCTTAATACAATTTATATTATAAGTAGCATATCCAGGAGGAGATGTTATTTATTGGAAAAACTTAGCATTTTATGAAAAATTGATAAGATATCAGAACACTGAATGATCCATTATTATAATTCTCAGTACCTAACTAGTCTTTGTTTAGAATTTTGTTTTTTTAATCACGTATTTATTGGCTATGTTCCTATAATATGAAGTTTTAGGTGGCATTTCCCCAAAGCTGATATGCACATTTATATAAATGAATATAAATGTGAATATGTGTGTGTGTGTGTATCCATGCACACAAATGCACATACACATACCTGCACACGAATTAAATTTAAATTTTTGAAGTAGCTCTTAAATCTAACAATATCTTGTATTATGTATTTATTTGTGAAGTACATAACAAGCATTGATTTTTTGAAATCATTTGTGGACAAGTTTAATATTTTTTAACAAGTTTAATTTTTAATATTCTTTTAAATCAGTTGTGTGTAATTTTTCCTTAGTATTGAATATCACTCCATCTTTATCTAGATTGTATCCTATTATTTTCTCCTTTCAAATAAAAATTAGGAATTAATTTTCCTAGGGGAAAATCAAGGAAGATTCTGCATAATAAAATATACAAACAGAATGTTAAGAATGTATTTCTAGGGGTGCCTGGGTGGCTTAGTGGGTTAAAGCCTCTGCTTTCGGCTCGGGTTGTGATCCCAGGATCCTGGGATCGAGCCCCATATCAGGTTCTCCACTTAGCGGCGAGCCTGCTTCTTCCTCGTCTCTCTCTGCCTGCCTCTCTGCCTACTTGTGGTCTCTGTCAAATAAATAAAATCTTAAAAAAAAAAAAAGAATGTTTTTCTATTCCTAATTGTGTCAAGAAACAGAAGAGTTGACCTAGATAGTTAGGATACAGGGGAAGGAGATACGGTGAGGGACATACTGTTGGGATAAGCTAATCTTAGCTGTCACACTGCATATATGCCAACTGATTATTTAATTTGATAGATTTTTTTTAACTACAAAAATGTCTAACTAGATAGTAGAATATAATATCTGAAGCTTATAAATCCAGATTAAAAGTGGTTTACCTGTGAAAATATTTGGCATATAGAAAATCCAATAGAGTAATGGGGATGAGTTGACCATGGCAGAACTGTGACAAAGGCTAGGAGAAGAGTTGCTACCTCACAGCAAATAGTAGACACCTTGCCACCAACCTAAATTTCAAAACAAGATTCAAGTTTCTGAGCTTAGGCGATATTCAGATTTATGAGGAGCTCCAACCTTGGAATTATATAAATTGTTAATATAATATGAGCAATTGGCTCAGGTGTATAGGGATATAGGATCATAACTGGAACAAAAAGTCCCAAAAGTTGAGGAAATAAATAGACCTAGATACAAATCTGGATTGTCAAAGTTAAAATTATTATTTACTATTTATAGGGAAATAAAATAAAAACTTCCAGAAGCTTGTGTCTTGATAATCTTACTGGTCCATGAGAACTTTACATAGGCCTTTCTTAGGAGGAGGTAGAGATTATAAAGAACTTGGATAGCATGGGCTCAGGAACTGAATGTCCCTACTCGTGTTTCTGAGGTTAAAACCAGCTTGACATTTTATACTTTTGGTTCCGGCGGAAACTTAGTATAATGAATGAATCCTATTTATATATGATGGTGAAGATTAATGAAATGGTGTCTTGGAAACAGAAGGTCAGTGAATATCTTTTACAACTCTGCACAATTCTCCTTCTCTTATACCTATAGAAATACTTATCATCTAGCTTTAGTTCATTGTACTGTAGGAAGAGAAGTTACCTTAAACAAAAATAGATAAAAAAGCTATCTAAAAAGATACAAAATAATATTCTAGCCTATTAAGATGATGTATGAAAACTATAAGTTTTATTTAATAATTTTAGTACATGTGAGGATGGTAGCTATCAGAAGTAGAGGTCTTTGCGGCACCCCCTTGCTCAGTGGGTTAAGGGTTTGACTCTTGTTTTCAGGCCAGGTCGTGATCTCAGGGTTGTGATTGAGCCCTGCATTGATCTAGCTAGGGAGCCCACTTACGATTCTTTCTCTCCCTCTCTCTATCCCTCTGCCCTAACACCTCCACTCCAACATGGTGCATGGGCATACATGCTCTCTTACTCTTTTTCTAAAAAAAAAAAAAAAAAAAAAACAAGAAGTGGCGATCTGGCTATTCTATTGAAGGCAATCTTGGATGTTTCTTTCTTTCTTTTTTTTTTTTTAAAGATTTTATTTATTTATTTGACAGACAGAGATCACAAGTAGGCAGAGAGGCAGGAAGAGAGAGAGGGGGGAGGAAGCAGGCTCCCTGCCAAGCAGAGAGCCCGATATGGGGCTCGATCCCAGGACCCTGGGATCATGACCCGAGCCGAAGGCAGAGGCTTTAACCCACTGAGCCACCTGGGCGCCCCTTTGATGTTTCTTAAAGGAGAAAAAAAGTAACAACTTGGTTCTTGGTATGACTCTTTACCCTCATTTATTTTATGTAAAAGAAGAGGCAAGTGTCATTCGTATCTATTCAGTTTCCAGATTAGAGATGAATTGCAAATTGGCACATTTTCACAAAAATAGCACAGTATTTTATTGATTACTATTGCTGTTGTAACAAATTGCAACAAATTTAGTTACTTTAAGCAAAGAAATTTTATTTTATTCTTTAAGTAAGAAGTACAAAATGGATTTCACTGGACTAAAATCAAGGTGATGACATGACTACATTCCTTCTAGAGACTCTGGGAGAAAATCCATTCCCTTGGCTTGTACAGATTCTAGCGGCTGCCTGAATTTCTGGAACTGGGTCCTCTTCCATCTTCAAAGTCAGAAAAAGTGTTTTCAAATTTCTCTCTGATTTTGCTTGAGTTTTCACATCTCTTTTTATAACACTTTTAAAGACACTGGCGATAAATTGGGCCAACCCCCAGAATAATCCAGAATAATCTTCTATCTGGAGGTCCTTAACTTAATCACATCTACAACATCCTTTTTGCTTTTCAAAGAAAAATATTCACAAATTCCAGAGATTAGGATGTGGACACCTTGGGGTAGGCGTTATTGTGCCCATCGCAAGTACTGTATTCCTTTCCATTCAAAAAATACACATTTCCCTCTTATTAAAATGAAAGGGAAAAAGATCTTATGAATTCTAACACCTATTTAATGAAGCCTCATTAACAAGATCCTCATTATCACTTTTTCCTTGAATACCTGAGTACTCATTTTGCCTGAGTTACTTGTTAGCACTCCATTGGCACCTCCTTAGCATATTTCTATTAGCACTTTACAGCTGTATGAATATATATATATATATATCAATATTTTAGCTAATTTCAGATCAAAATTGTGTATTAGTTACTTGAGCTTTGAAAGAAGAATATTTCAAAAATGAAAATGTGTAGCCCAATAGGCAAACAACATATTTTTCTCCTCATTAATATCTTATTCTAATTTGCTCTTCATTTTCTTTCAAACTACGACAGGTGCTGAATGCTAATAATAACATGTTCTATCAGCAGATATTTGAGGTCATTAATTTTGGAATTCAAGGCCAGAATCAAATGCCAGTTGAATAGGGTTACTCCAGAATATTTGGGTATATCACTGCACATTAAGTATCGTAACTAGGCCATCTGTTATATTTAAAATTATTTATAAGCAAAAAATGGGTTTTACAACTTCATGGTGGCAACTAATTTTTTTTTTTAAATAATCACAAATAAAACAAGTTTCAATAAAGAGAAAGTAAATTAATTTGTGGACAAAGGTGGACTTTGTCTCTTTAGCTATTCTAATTACAATAAACTTGGTGTTGTAAATGCAATCATTCAGTCATTCAATATAGTTTTGTGTCTTAAAACCTTCTGATGCCAGTATGATATCTGAAGTCAGGTAATTTTTTATGGAATTAAAATTTAAAAAAATACGTTGGATACATCATCTGTTATGTTGTCACTCTATAGATTTGGACATATATGCTCTGCTTCTGAACTGACATGCAAAATAATTTATTGTGCTTTAATTTTTTCTGACATAATGTTTTTATTTCCAAAAGTCCAGGAAAACACAGTTTGGTTTTTATCCCATACACAGAACTTCATAGACAAATGCACCTATATTTGGAGGTCTGGAAAGTAACCAAAATCAATAAGAGATGGCTGAATAACAAGGGATGCAGTGGACCAAGACAAAAGTATTAATTAAAAAAAGTCACTTGGGCAAAAACCTAAAAGCCTAAATATCATTAAGCTAAAAATGCCATTAATGGGGATAAAATCCTGTCTATTATAAAATCTGAGATTCCAAGGAAGGGATGTTTGTTTTGTTCATGGATGTTTACTATCCACAATTTTATCTAGTTTTCTCTTAACTGATCTACTCATTTACTATCCCTTGTTTTTACTAACCTAAAGCTTCTTAGGATTTCTGCCATACAACTCAGCTTCTCAGATACCTCTTCACTATGGCCAAGTACATTTTCTCATCTCTGTTTTACTGATTACCTCTCCCTCACTATCGTCTAAAAAATATGCTGAAATTTTTCATTTTCAAATAGAATCCTCCTATAATTGTCTTTGATGTCATTTTAGTGAGAAAATGAAAGGAGGGAAAGTAAAGTTCTAACATGTTCTTGAATTACAGATACTCCTGTTTTTGAATATACAAATCTTTCTGCAACTCAGAAAAATGTTGAACATTTATCACCTTTAATACTGCTTTTTGTTCCAATTCTAGTCTGTGCATGAAAAAAATGCCATTTGTTATTTTATTTTCATTCTGTCTTCCATATTTATTATTGTCTCACACAATCATTTATCTCCTCCATTTTTTGAGAATTCCATAAATTAATTTTCCAAATCATTGAATAAATTACCTAGAATAATAAATTGTTAGAGCATAATCTACAGAAGCCAGAAGCTGAATTTTAATTTTTTTTTCTCACGAATTTCTGTCCAGCACCTGGAAGAGTGCACTGTTCTATAAAACATTTGCTAACTACATAAATTTGTAGGTGATTGGTCAACATTTTGGAGTTCTCTTCATCCTTTAGTTCATTTTCTGTTTATTTTTGAAAATTTTATTCTCTCCTTTTATTTACTGAATCTTTTTAGATATTATTTTTCTTTGCCTCTTAACTTACTAAGTAATCCTGAATATTTTCAGTTGCATTTCATCTCTCCTGGGGAAATACCCAGAAGTGGCACTACTGGTCATTTGATAAATGTAGGTGTAACTTGAGAAACTACTGAAGCCTTTTCCAGAGCTGCTACACCATTCTCTCCAGGAATATAAGAAAGTTAAAATTCTTTCTCATCTTCACCAGCATTTGGATTTTTTTTCATCTTTCATTTTTAAAATTGTTTTTACAGTTTTAATATATGTGGGTATTACTAACTTATTATGGCTTTTATTTGCTTTCTTTAGTTATTAGTAATATTCACAATTTCCTAGTTTACCATCCAAAAGTCTTCTGTGGTTAAGTGTGTGTAGAAATTGTCTCCATTAATTATCAGGTTGGTTGTCTTCTTATTGTTGAATTATTTTTAAATTAAGATATAACTCACATCTCATTAATCGACACTTATAAAACATATGATTTAGTGATTTGTAGTACACAAGACAATGCCACCATCACTACTATCTAACTAGAATACTTTATTACTACAAAAAGAAAGCCCACATGCTATAACTATCATCCCTCAATACCCCTGGGATTACTAGGCAATCACTAATAAAGTTTCTGTACTCTATAGATTTGCATATTCTGGGCATTTCGACTAAATGGAATCACACAACATATGGCCTTTAATGTCTGTCTTATTTCACTTAGCATGATGTTTTCAAGGTTCATCCATGCTATATATAAAGCATGTACCATGCCCCATTTATTTTGCAGTCAACTGATATCAAGTGTATATCCATTTTTACCACATTTTATAGTATCTCACTATGATTTTGATACACAGTTATCTAGTAATTAGTAATATTGAGCATCTTTTCATGTGATTATTGGCTATCTGAATCTATCTGAAATTTCTGAAGAAATATCAATTCAAAATTCTCCCACTTTTTATGATTGACTTATAAGACCTCTTTATATGTTCTAGATTCTATACACATTTAAACTATATGATTGCAAATATATTTCCCATTCTTTAGGTATCTTTTAATTCTATTGATAGTATTCTATTGGAATACAAATGTTTTTTTTGTTTTTTTTGTTTTTTATTTTATTTTATTTTATTTTATTTTATTTTTTTTTTATTTCCAGCATAACAGTATTCATTATTTTTGCACCACACCCCGTGCTCCATGCAATCCGTGCCCTCTATAATACCCACCACCTGGTACCCCAACCTCCCACCCCCCGTCCCTTCAAAACCCTCAGATTGTTTTTCAGAGTCCATAGTCTCTCATGGTTCACCTCCCCTTCCAATTTCCCCCAACTCCCTTGATTTTAATTTTGATGAAGTACGATTTATTTTGTTTGTTTCCTATGGTTTGTCAGATCTTTAAAAAAAAATAGCTGAATCCCAAATCATGAAGAATTATTCTTACATAAATGTCAAAAATTTATAGTTTTCGCTCTTGCTTTTAGATTACTGGTACATTTTGAGTTAATTTTTTTTAAGGTTTTATTTGTTTATTAGAGAAAAAGAGCATGAATGAGAGAGAACAAGCAGGAAAAGCAGCAGACAGAAGGAGAGGGAGAATCAGACTCCCTGCTAAGCACAGATCCTGATGTAGGGCTTGATCCCAGGACTCTGGGATCATGACTGGAGCTAAAGGCAAATGCTTTACTGACTGAGCCACCCAGGCAACCCTCATTAATTTTTGTGTATAGTGTGAGGTAGACTCTAATTTCAGTCCTTTGCATACATATATCCATTTGTTCTAGAACCATTTGTTGAAAGATATATTTTCCCCACTGAATTTTCTTGGCACTCTTGTCAAAAATCATTGACCATAAACTTACAGGTTTACTTCTGGACTCTTAATCTGTTCCATTGAGCTATATATCTAAAGCTGTTATAGTCCTACAAAGTCCTTGGGCTATGGGAACCAGTGTTTTGTTTTGTTTTCATTTGTTTGTTTAATTTTTTCCAATTTGAATCTTGAGTTTACCACAAAAAAAAAAAAAAAAAAAAAAAAGCTTCTTTCTGTAGACATTTAACCATAAATAATGTTCAGCCACTCACTCTTCATCCTGGGCTTGGTCTTATACTTGTTACTAGAATCTATTATCAAGATGTAAAGATGAAAACTGTAATAAAATCTTTAAAGATACATGTGTGAAAGAGACAGGAATGGTTACTCTACCATCTAGGCTTTACAAAACTTGGACCAAATTATTAAGGTCCTTTGAACCAAATACGTTTCTATGTTGAGCTGAGAAGTTCAGGCAGTTAGCCTCAAATTGCTCAGGAAATGACCTTAGGTGAGTCCATTAGTTTCTAAAGATGAGTTAGACCATGAAAGGGCTGAAAATGGAGTTTAAGTTCTGATCATACTCCCTGTAGTTGGAAATCAACTCTCCTTTTAAAGGGGATGTGGTCAGAGTACCCCTCTATCTACCACACTGGCAAAAGAAATTGCAATGTGAGGAGGGTTTAACTAAAATATGCTTCCAAAAACTAGGCTTAAAATATTTCCTAGCTTATATTCCCTATGTTTACAGCATCATGAATTAATAAAATCTTTTAAAATTCATGAAGCAAATTTCCACAGATTATGATGTCCAAAGAAGGTTGGGTGTTATGAAATGTAGAGAAAGAGCACATTAAAAAAGTTGGAGAAAAGTGAACTCAAATAATAATTAACTGGAGTGATTGTTTTCTGTTCTGAATTTTTAAGGGTACTATTATTATTATTATTATCATTATTTTAAAATAGGTTAGAATGGAGAAGTCACTCAAGTAAGTTGAACAGGGCTGGCAAAGTAAAAATCTATAATATACAATTGACAGAGACTGTGCACACTGGTAATAGAATGTGTGCTTTACATATATGTTTTAAGCTAGTAGCCAATTTAGCTTCTTGATAGAAAACCAAGTGAAAATTTCCAAGAAATGTACCAGGCAATACTCAAGAAGTTATGCATATTGAATCTTCAAGGAATTTGTTCAGGAGCATTTTAAATACGAAGAAGAACAGTTCCAAATCAGTTGAATAATTTATATTTTATTGCTTTTGGTAACATTGAGAATTAACACTACAGAGTGGCTTTAGAGATAAACAATCAAGCCTGATGCTGCTGGCTGTTTATGTTTTAGATTTTCAGGGAAATAAATGACATAAAAAGTATGATTGCTAACAGGTATTCTGACCATAAAATGTGACTTGGAGAAATAAATTTTTTCATCTTGAATTAAATTTGAGTTATAGAGCTTACACAATTTGTACATTTAAATATTTCAAATACTACAAAACTATCTAGGGAAATAAACATATTAGGAAGTGCAAAAATCGATGCTTTTTAAAAATACAGAAATTTACTAATAAAAAGAGTGTAATAGACCTTTCTACACAAGATCTTACTCATTTTGCTGTTTCTATTCACATTTGTCTGTGTGAACTTTGAAAAGTAATATAGCCATACATAAGGAAAAACATCAATGCTACATATCAGCATGCATGTATTATAACTGAGCTTAGAGAAAAAGAAAAGAGAGCCAGTATTTCTGTGCTATTTTCAAGTCTTTAGCTATTGAGATATTGTACAATTTAAGCTGTCTTTCTAATGGGAAATATTTATTCTTTATTTAAACATGATGTAAGATTTGAAACCAACTAAATATGACAATGCCCTTATAAGATCTAATAATCACATTACATTTTATAATTTTACCTCGTTACATGTAAAGACTGTAAAGTCTTTTTTTTTTTTAAGATTTTCTTTATTTGTCAGAGAGAGAGAGAGCGAGCGAGCACAGGCAGACAGAATGGCAGGCAGAGGTAGAGGGAGAAGCAGACTCCCTGTTGAGCAAGGACCCCGATGTGGGACTCGATCCCTGGATGCTGGGATCATGACCTGAGCCGAAGGCAGCTGCTTAACCTACTGAGCCACCCAGGCATCCCTGTAAAGTCTTTTTTTTACATTTATTTTACCATGTTTAATTGTGGCAAAATACACATAAAATTGACCATCTAAACCAATTTAAGTACAGTTGAGAAGTGCTAAGTACATTGACACTAGTATGCAGCTGAACTCCCAAACTTTCTCATCCTGCAAAACTGAAACTCTGTTCCCATTAAACACCTCTCCATTTTCCCCTCCCTCCAGGCCCTGGCAACCACCATTCTATTTTCTGTCTCTGGAATTTTGACTACTCTAGGGACACCCTGGAAGAGGACCATACAATATTTGTCCTTTTGCGGCTGGCCCCTTTTCACTGAGCATAATGTCCTCAAGGTTCATCCATGTTGTAGCATGTGTCAGCCTTTTTAAGGCTGAATAACATGCCGTTGTATGGATACAACACATCGTGCTTGTCCACTCTTCTGTTGATGGACATTTGGGTTGTTTCTATCTTTTTTTTTTAAATGTTCAGTTAGCCAACATATATCATTAGTATTTGATATAGTGTTCAAAGATTCATTATTTGCATACAACGCTGCTATTCATACAGGTGTACTGCATCATGACAACTGGGGACAGCTCTCAAGGGTTGTTTAAACTGCAGAGCTCCCTATAGGTTTATCTGAGTCCTTTGTTGGGCTGTATGGGTCTGTAGTCTAATGGTGTGGACCTAGAGGGTTGGAACATAATTTAGATAATTAAGAACTTATCATATATAAACCTATTTCCTTATAATTATGCTGTAGCAAGGAAAACTATATAACTATGCCACAGGATAAAGTAAAGAATCATGGAAGAAACAAAGCGCAATTGAGGTAAATATTAAAAATGACTGTGGAAGATATTAGAAGGGATCGAAAGTCTTCAAGAAATGGGCATGCTGAGTGGATTCTGTAAAACCAGCAAACCCCCCAGATGATGTTATTCCTGAGGTGACATACCTATAACTTAACAAATCAACAGCAATGTGTTGCTGAAGGGGCCCCAGCAGTGAGAAGTTCTCATGGTGCCTCGGCTCTGTGGGCTAGGGTTGGTGGTAGGAGGTGTTATTAGAGTTTGGACTCATTGATAGTGATGTGGTCATCACTATTACTATAGTAGTAATAGTATTAGTAATAGAAATACAGACTACATACTATAGAGACTAGGATGTGTCATTTAAATCAGAACAAAGTGGGCCTACATAGTAATTAGCATAGTAGAGCTTTTTACAATCACTTAGCCTCTCTTCTGTATTTTCTTTTATTTTCTCTTGTGTTTCAAACTGGATATTCTCTATTGGCCATTGTCTAGGTCCATTATTTTCTCTTCCTCTATTTCAAATAGCCTTTCGAACTTAAATCCTAATTTATGGATTTCAATTATTGTTTTCTTTTCAGTTTTATGATTTCCCCTTGATTCTGCTTTTCTGAAAATTCTACTCTTTGATTTTATTCAGTATTTTAATACTAGATATTTTTAAATCTGTGTCTTAAAATTACAACATGTGAATGCCTCTAGGTCTATTTCTATTGCATCTTTTCTTTTACTGGATTTTAGTCATGACCCTGGCATGACTGAACTAATTCAATGTTGAGTATGATGTATGAAAACTTAAGAGTTTTGGAAGATGATATTTTTCTCCTTTAATTTTTCTTTTTCAGGTAGGTTAAAGTACAGACAAATAAGTTTGATCCAACCAACTCTGGATTTCAGAGTTTGGAAAGTCACATTATATCTGGTTTGCCTTAATTCTTTTGACATGGAACTTTTTTTTTTTAAGATTTTATTTATTTAAGAGAGAGAAAGATAGCAAGAGAGAGCTTGAGCAGGAAGCAGGGAGAGGAAGAGGTAGAAGCAGACTCCCCACTGACCCGGGTCTCCATCCCAGGACCCTGAGATCATGAACTGAAGGTAGACATTTAATTGACTGAGCCACCCAGGTGTCCCAGTCATGGAACATAACAGTAACATTGGAAAGTCTGTAGTTTCACTAAAACCTCACTTCTTGGCATGCCTGTATTTCTGTGTTGAATTCTGTGACTATGGGACTTCCAAAATTTTGGCTTACTTTTTTAGTACCTTAACAATTGCTTTTGATATTGTGTTGCTGACTCTAACTTGATACCTGGCAGCTTAGATCTCAGCAAAAACTTTGAAAACCAATTGCATAAATGTCTAATGCATATTTCTGAGGCCTCTTTTCTTAAGAACCTAATCTCTTAAATTTTGGCTAACTCAGTAGCTTTGACATAACCATTTTCCCATCCTTGTCTAGTGAGATGACTATAATTTTTAGATTGGCATATCCCACACTGTGAATCAAATGCCTTCATTGGGAGAAGGTGGGGCTGGGGGGAAGGCAAAAGTAAAAGTAGGACTCCCTTCAACAGATTTTTATTCAAGATCTTTGTGCCTAAAGCCATGAGCGTCTTGGTATATTTGCAGTGCCTTTCCAGTTTTTATAGTTCTCCATTGTGGAAGAATTCCATGACGGTCAGAAGAGATTTATCAAAATTCAAATGCTTCCCAAAATCTCAATCTTTCTTTAGAGTTCCTACATTTCCAGGAATATTTCATTTCACACTTCCCTCAACTCTTTATACTGTTTCCCACATTTCTTCAACATGGTAATGTTTTTTCTCACTTTTCCTCTTCCTGCCAAATCCCTGTTTACTGTAGCATTTTTGTGGAATGCTGATATTGAACATACCTCTTGCCTCATACTTGAATGAATCATTGCCTCTGTTTTTGAAAAAGGTTTTTCTGTTTTAGGAAGTATATTTATCCCCCTGATAAGTTTATTTCAGCTATATTGTAGATGAAAAATTAAACTTTCATCAACTATTTAATTTTTCCTGCCTAGTTATTCTCTAGAATAATTTGAGTATTTATTTATTCTTGATGTTCTATTTACAAAAAGATCTAATTCAATTCATTAAGAATAAAAGACAATAAAGCAGCACTTTGAAATTTCATATTTTAAGGAAAAAGGATTCATGTTATATATTACATAAAGGGCTGATTACTTTCATTATTGGAAATCATGTCAGTGAATCAGAGACTTAAAACTCTCTTCACAAATAATTCCTTAAACATGATCAAGTTAGGATCTTAAAAATACATGAATGCACATTAAAGAATGAATATTTGCATCTTTACTCTTTAAATGACTGACAGGAAGGCACTTCTTTTTTTTTTTTAAGATTTTATTTATTTATTTGACAGAGATCACAAGTAGGCAGAGAGGCAGGCAAAGAGAGAGAGGGAAGCAGGCTCCCTGCTGAGCAGAGAGCCCGATGTGGGGCTCAATCCCAGGACCCCGAGACCATGACCTGAAAAAGAAGGTTTTTTTTTTTTTTTTGAAAAAGAAGATAAGGGGCACCTGGGTGGCTCAGTTGGTTGGGCAGCTGCCTTCAGCTTGGGTCATGATTCCAGGGTCCTGGGATTGAGCTCATCATCCGGCTCCCTGCTCAGCGGAGAGCCTGCTTCTCTCTCTCTTGCTCTGCCTGCCGCTCTGCTTACTTGTGCTCTCTATCTCTCTGTCAAATAAATAAATAAAATATATATATTTTTTAAAAGGGTAAATTATTGTCATTCCTGTTTCTTAGGGATGGAGGTTATCTCTGATAGGGAGAATTCACAAATCTCCAGACTTCAGTAACTTCAGTCTACGCTTCAGGCTTATGAAATGGCATTCCATGTGATTTTTGGCTAACATAACCTTAAAAGTCTCAGCAAAACTTCCTAAATGAGGCCAAATGTAAGATAAAGTCTGAAGAATGAACAGAGTATCTGAAGAAAGGAGTTAGTCATCTTTCAGGAATATTTATCAAGTTCCAAGGAGCAAAAGGTTAAAGGAAGCATTCTGCTAATTGTGCTTATATTTGATTCATTATTTGATTCTTCCACAGACACTCCTATAAGTACTTCAGCCATTCCAATATACAGATAAGAAAAACATCTTATATATTGCCAGCATTACTCTGTAAATGGTTGTTGAGAGTTCACGTGCTTTTATCTGTTGCCATAAGTTTGATTCGTGACCATTTCTATTTCGTTATTCCACTTAGAACTAAATGTGGATTGAAAAACATGTTGATTACAGCAATAAATATTATGACAAACCTCTTTAAGGTAAAGATGATTTCTTCCACACTACAGATTGCTATGTTTTGTTTTATGCAATGTCTTCCTTGATTTCAAAAGTAACTAACTAATATGGAATACTTAAGCCAGGGACAACATGCTTTGTGTTGAACAGTATCTTGAAAAAAAAAATGAATTGGGTCAATCACTCCATCTTCCTGAAGAGTTATATAAAGAAACTACTGAGGTAGGGAAACTGTTAATATCAAAATCAAAAATGGATAGGCTATTAGAAGAGTCATGAAAGTTGTGTAGGTCAGAGGAAATTGGTGTAGAGTTGTAATTATGAGGTCTCTTGGAAACTCTAAATTATAAGAAAGTAGAAATTATGAGTTAAAAGAAGATATAGTGCAGAGAAAATTTACATAGAATATAAAAAGTAGAGATGGCAAATTGGGCACGCTCCCAAAATGAGGCAGAAATATCATAAGAGAGAGAGAAAATGAGTTCCATAAGAAAAAAATCAATTCCTGAATCTTCTTCATATTCCATAAACTTCCCTTTTATTAAGGTTGTCCTCAAATAATCTATGTAACATGTTATATTTTAAAATATGACATTAATTTATTGGTTCTATTTAAATAAATGTGAGGATTTTTGTGTTGGGATGCTGAAGAAGTTTCAGTGTCTTTTTCCAACTCTCTCCATCAAGAGAGATGTTTACATATACAAATGTCATAGTAACTCATGACTGGACTTCTATTGCCCTTAGAGTCCATGATATATTTTCTGAAATAAAGAATCACATTGTTTTAAAGAGTTTGTATGAAAGCATTCTGACTTTAATAATACTTCTCAGTAGGACATTATATAACTGTTCCTTTACAGAGGATTTAAAACTTAGTAGGTACTAGAGGACCATCTTTGAAATTCAAAAACAATTTGAAATACTAAGAAACTTTAATGGTAATTTCTAGGAGCATGTCCTATAGTTCACAAGAAATTCTGCAGAATCTGGTGTTTATTGATTACTGGTTCATAATAGTATTGAACTCCTGTGTTAGTGTGGAAGACATCACATTTAGTCCAAACCAAAGAATAAAGGCTTTTATAAAGGGAAGGAATTGGCAAATATAACTTCTTATGAAAGAAATGCTCTAAAAAGAACCTCAGCTTTAGTTATAAAAAACAGATTATTTAAGAAACAATAGATGAGCCATAAAAAAAAAGTCTGTGGAAAACACAAAGGATACAAAGACATATCTAAAAACACATATAACATGAATCCAAAAAAAAAAATCAATCGTAACCACTGTGTCAACCTTTTACACTAGTCTAATACTTTTTTTAAATTTTATTTAATTTTAAGATTTTATTTCTTTGAGAGATAGAGAGAGAGAGAGAGAACACACATAAGCTGGGGGAGCAGCAGAAGGAGAGAAGGAAGCAGGTTCTCCACCAAGCAGGGAGCCCCATGAGAGGCTTAATCCCAGGACCCTGAGATCATGACCTGAGCCAAAGGCAGAGTCTTAACCCACTGAGCCACCCAGATGCCCCCCGAAACTAATTTTAAAGTAAAGTGTTCCCTCAGTGTCTCTGTCAAATGAACAAAATCTTTTAAAAAATAAATTAAAAATAAAATAAAGATTTAACCCATTTTATATTCTCCCAAGATATTCTTAGAAACCTCTAAAATTTCAGATCTTTTTTCTTGGCTAATGACATATAAATGGGAAACTTAGTTATGGACTAGACTGTAAACTTAAGGTCAAGTTACACTCTACTTTCCAAAAATCTCCACTATCAGCACCCTAAACTTTCCTTAATATAATATCAAAATATCAGACATTATATTTCTTTACTTGAGAGAGAAAAAGAGAGAATGAACAAATAGGGGAAGGACAGAGACAAAAAGAGAAGCAAGCACCCTGCTAAGCAGGGAGACCAATGCAGGACTTAATCCCAGGACCCTGAGATCATGACCTGAGCGGAAGGCAGACACTTAACCATCTGAGCCACCCAGGTGCTCTCCAATCAGTTTTTAAAAATTATTTTCCTACTTTACCTCAGATCAACTGATCATCTAATATTTCTTCTTTGATACACTTTATTCATTCATACATTATTTTATCCCCGGAAAATATTCTTCTAAATCTACTTATACCTATTCCACTATTAAAATACAGGTTTTGACTTTTTCTAATGTTCTTTTTTTAACTGTGAAATTCATGTAAATTTATATTACCATGCTAGTCAGAAGTAGCTTGAATATGTTAAACTTGAAAAAAAAAATTGATCAAATCAATTTTCCTTTTAAGAAATGACCATACTGGGGCACCTGGGTGGCTCAATGGTTTAGCCCCTGCTTTCAGCTCAGGTCATGATCTCAGGGTCCTGGGATCGAGCCCCCCATCAGGCTCTCTGCTCAGTAGGGAGCCTGCTTCCTTCTCTCTCTGCCTGCCTCTCTGCCTACTTGTGATCTCTGTCTGTCATATAAATAAATAAAATCTTAAAAAAAAAAAAAGAAATGACCATACTTTGCAGTATGAGTGACTATACATATTTATTTTCACTTGTGTTTGTGAACTCTAGCAAACCTAGAGAAGAGATATTATGTGTTTTAAAATATTTCATTATGTCTATAAAAATACATGCAAAATGAGTTGTTATAAAAATGATAAATTATTTTTGCTCTTTGCAATTTTTAAGTCCAAGAAATAATGAAAATCAATAGTTGTAGTTACATCTTTAGAATGTGGAGAACTGTATAATCAATACTCAGCCATTAAACTAAAATAAAATTAAGTAATAAAATCAAACTCCATGGATTATTACAAAATGTTTAGCTATTTTTCTATAATTTTAGAAAATTTTTCTAAAATCTTAGATACTTATGAATTACAGTAACGTATATGGTTGAAACCTTCTCTTTGAGTACATATGAATATCACCTGATTGTATTCTTGAAAAATCTTGTGGCTTGCTTTGCAAAACATACAAGTTTAAATTTTAATGCATTGGCTGAAATGCTATTATATCCTTCTCAACAAACTAGATTTACAGCTTTCACAGCTTCCTACAGATATCAACCCTTGACTCTTGTAAGAACTTCACACTAACATTATTGGTTATATTTGATGAGTAATGTACAATATTTTTTCAAGATTGAATACCTTTTTTATACAGCCATTTCCTTATTTCTGCTACTTATCAATGGAGGAATTATTACAAATATCTCAGTATATCAAATATTATAATAATACAAACATTTATTTCCTAATAAAATAATCACTAGTATATTTCATAGATATAGAAATGTACCAGGAAAAAATAAACAAAAAGAAATTGTCTGAAAAACATTGCTTGAAATGGTATAAAGTTTTGAATATTTTGATAGGAAAACTTGAAGTATATAATTGCCTATTTCAAAGTGTGTGAAAGTTCTTAGTTATTTATGAATATTTGAAGTTATTTTCTTCATTCCTTGTTAATTGCTTGTGACAGCCAAGAGTTAAAATATGGGTATCCTCTTATATAATGTAGGAGAACAGCTGCCACAGAGTCGGCTTCTGCTGATGCTCTTGACAATGTGTCTCCTAATGCCCTAAAAACAGCTTCTCCCTGCGTGGCTGTTACTTCACACTTTCAGGCTCCAACAATTGGCGTAGTGAAATATTCAAGATTCAAGTGCCACACTGAGGAAAATCCGTTTCCACCCATCACAAAGAGGTAAGAAGACAAATTTGCAGTGAGGACAGAAAAACAAAACTAGATTATTGGCAACCATGATTGTCCTGGTTTCTTAAGAGCACACAAGCAAACATTTAACTTGGTGAAGACATTTTTATGGTTGTGTACTGACTCGTTACAATTTAAAATCCATGTTTTGAAAACTTGTTTTGGACCAAGTCGTTTGCAGGTTAAACCTGTTTTGATGAAATTGCATTGAAGTTGGGTATGAGAGCTTTCTTATTGAACTCTTGCAGCTGGAGTAGAAAAGTACCTTGTGTCATCGACATCATAGTAACATCACTGGCAGACTTTTAAATTATAAAAAGCCAAAAACCTTAACCAGCAAATCAAGTGGCCAGTCTATGCAAGGCTACTCTTTTTTTTTTTTTTTTTTTTTTTTTTTTTTTTAATTTTTTCTCCAGTGATACTGGGACACTTGCTCCCACTGTGGCCAGGCTACTCTTGGTTAACAGAGGAAATTAAACTGCATGGCAGTCTAGGAAGAGAAGGAACATCGTTTCTGCCTTGACAAGGTTACTCCCTATAGACTGTGGTGCAAGCCATGTAATTGTCCAGGGAGTAATAACCTTCAGGGCAGCTCACTTTGCTTGCTAATACCAGAGCTGTCACCTACCAGTGACATGCCCCACCAGTGAGGAACCTAAGCCCCCAGCTAATAACCCAGCTTTTAATTGAAAGGACAGAGTCCACCAAGAACCAATTCATAGAAAGTTACAACTCAACTAAATTTAGACTATCTTTTTTTCATCTACCTTTTGCCTAGAATAATTTAATTAATATATCATTGGTTTGAAGTATGTCATTTCTTTATTGGCCTATTAAGAGGCATTATCCAGTGTGCTAACGGCTTATGAAATATTGTATTATAATTCTCACAGTGAACCTGTGTTAAATAGATTATTGGCAATATCTCAGTCTTTGGACATAATTTGCCCAAAACAAAACATTTATCATCTCTCTTTATATGTAAAATTGTTCTTGGAAAATTACTCAAGGTATTCAAAGAAAGGTTTACAGAAAAATCAAAAGCTTGCAAAGATAAAACAGGTAAAAAGTAAATTTAACTCTAGCACAGGTGGTAATTCTCCTGCTACAGTTATGGACACCAGAGACAGAAAAGCTTCTGAAGATATTTTATTTGTTCTTTGGGAACTTTTGAATTGTCCCCTAAAATAGATTAAAAGTTTTTTTCTAGAGAGCTTTCACATGACTTGAGCTAGGGATCTTTCCTCACTTCACCAAGATAAATTCTTCTACCGATTAATATCAAGATTATTTTTGCTGTGTGCCTCCTGCTAGTGAGACCTGCTAGTTCATGAAATAATTTCCCTGAGGAATTGCTTGTACCCACTGTCTCATTTAAACCTGATCTGGACAAGACTCTTCGTCTAACATAGGAAAATACACTGCCTGATAAAGTAGGAGATCTGTGACCTCAAGTATTTGTCCTCTTAAAAGGCCCTATAGTGCATGTAAATAAATCTTGATAAAGGATTCTTGGATCTTCAATGGAAGTAGATAAAAACAAAGAATTAATGGAAGGAAACTTTTAAAATATATCTTATCTCTACACATTTGTCTCTATTGTCTATCATATTAAACAATAGAAAAATAAATGAAAATGTTTTTTAAGTATATAGAACTCTTTCATGCAAGTACTTTTGATCATAATTCAGAAATGGGTTAAAATATGTTATCGACATATCCAATCAATGTGCTCACATGAATGAGTCTCAGGACATAATGAAAATTTGCTCAATTACTTGGAGAAGATACTTAAGCACAAAAAACGGAAGTAGAAAGCACTCTACATCTAAATAAAATTTAAGAAATGTAAAATGTCAAACTAGAGAAATTAAATAAGTCCAGAAGGCTGTGAGTAAAAATGTTCATTCTCAACAGAGACCGCCAAAGGCACAAATATGCAGAGGACAGTACTAGAGTTTTAATATTTAAATATTTATTAAACTTCTTAATTTTAGGAGAAAGCAAAGTATCTATAACTAAGCAGTTTATGATTCAGTAGAGAAACTTCATTACACAAATAAAATGGCTAATGAATCTTAAAAGGTTATCTGGCAGAATATGTGAAAAGAGAAATGTTTACTCACTAATGAGAAAATGAATTGATGAGAGAAACCTGATGCATATTAAAACATGACCTGGCTTTGCTTAAGTCGGCTCTTCTCTTCCAGCAGTACCTATTTAAATAGGAACTGCACTGACTTCCAGGTTATAGACTCTCAAAATCAAAAGATACTCAAACAATGTATAGGACCTTGATTTATTTTTATAAATGGTGAACATGGCAGTAAAGACATTAATTATTATTTGATGCTGGCAAAAATCTATATGGGATAGACATCAATAAAACGTTTCAAGTTTGCTCTTCTATAAAAGTAGTGTTTATTTTTTCATGTAAACTAGTGAGTATTTCATGCTTTCAAAAAATGAGCAATGGAAGGGTAGTTTGCACAAAAAAACAAACCACAGAATAGAAATTTTCCATCCCCTCAAGTAATTATTGCTAATATTTTATGTCTTTTCTTCTATTTTTTCTGACATGGATAGATTGTTTGAATGTGCTATATTTGTACTGCATATGTTGTATTGCTATATGTACTGCATATGTTGCTGAATATAAAACTTTCCCAAATAATTTTTTCACTTAAAATATATCATGTAAATTACCAGCAAAAAATATATATATCCAGAAAAATATTTTAATGATTATATAATTCAACCACCATTTACTATGTTCACTATGTTACATACCCACATAATTATATGCTGCTATGAATCTCAATAGACATACAATTTTTACATATATTACTGAGATTTTTCCTTGAGTCAGTTTCCTAGTCAAAGGATTAGATTACGGGTAAAAGGATATCAATTGTGGTTGGCTTTTGATGATTTATATGAATCTAAATTTTTTTTCACAATTTATACTCTTGAAATATTAAACATGAGATCTTCTTCCTATTTTTTCTAAATAAATACATCAGTGTTTCTTAAATATAAATGGAATCTACCATTGGCTACTATTGAAATCCACTGTTTTGTCAATGTATTTATTGCTTCCTGTTTTCTTTCTTTTTTTTTTTTGGAGGGAGAGGAAGAAACTAACCTACACATTGCCTCATTTTGATAATAGGTGTTACATTTATTTTTTCATTGCTCAAGGTTTCAAATTATCAAGTAAGCCACTCTTCCTGTTGCTTATTTTAACTGAAGAACCCAATCCATGTAAAGTTGAAAATAAAAGTTCTCTTTCACTTGATCTCCCATTCCCTAACTCATGAAACACTGAATGTTGTGTAATATTCAAGCATTTTAAAAATTGTATCTCCCTTCATATATAAAAATAGGTTTATATAGATATGACATATATTTTAAATTTTATATACACACAATGCATAATTATATATAATCCATAAGTGAAAGTATATGCATATGCTTTTTTTTTAAAGATTTTATTTATTTATTTGACAGAGAGAAATTACAAGTACACTGAGAGGCAGGCAGAGAGAGAGAGAAGGAAGCAGGCTCCCTGCTGAGCAGAGAGCCCGATGCGGGACTCGATCCCAGGACCCTGAGATCATGACCTGAGCCGAAGGCAGCGGCTTAACCCACTGAGCCACCCAGGCACCCTGCATATGCTTATTTTTAAGGAAAAGTTATCAAATGATACATCATGATCTATGAATTCTTTCTTTCTAAATTAGGAATATATTAGTGACATCGATCCATTTTAGCATATGTTGGCTTTGACTCATACTTTATTAGTTGTATAATATTCGACTTTTAGATATATCAAATATATGTAAGTAATGATGTTATGGGTTAAACTGTGTTCCCCCCAAAGATAAAGAAGTCCTGATCCCCACTACCTCAGAATATGAACTTGTTTAAATAGGGTCACAGCAGATATTAAGATGAATTCATACTGGCATAGCATGGGCTCTTACTCCAATATGATTGGTGTCCTTACAAGAAAAAGAAAGATGAGGTGAAGAGAAAAAATGGGGAAACATTTGACAACAGAGGCAGAGATTAAAGTGATGTACGTCAAGAATGCCAAAGAATGGCAGACATCATGAGAAGCTGGGATGAGGAAATGATATTCCTATATAGGCTTGAGAGGGAGCATAGCTGTGCTGGTGCCCTAATTTTGGACTTCTAGCCTTCAAAACTGTGAAGTTATGCATTTCTGTTGCTTTAAATCATGCAGTCTTGTGGCACTTTGTTGTGGAAGCCCTAGAAAGCTAGTATAGATAAACATTATAGGTATTGGGGTTTTTTTGTTGTCATTTTGCTAGTGTGATGTTATGTGTGTATGTTTCCATATATGAGTAACTTTTTTCTTAGGATGAGATTCTTAAGTAGACTTGTATTATTTTTGCAGTGCCATCTAAACAGGTTATTTCAATTTCATATAATACAGTAAGTATATGATAATCTTTTTTCTCCAATATTATACAATTTGGGGAGCAGAGTTGATCTTTAAATTTAGTGAAAAGAAAAAAATAAGTTTAGTGAATAGAGCTACTTCAGTGTGACTTTAATTTGAATTTGTATTTTTCTGATTATTAGTAGTGTTGAATATTATATAGTAGTGTTGAATATTATATTACATGACTATTAGCTTTTTGTGTGTTTCCTATTATGGATCTTCTATCCATATATTTTCTCCCTTTTCTGGTGGATTTATTTGCTCTACCATGTTCTGTTAATTCACATATGCTATATATTATATACGGGTTAGTTTATTCACTAATATATTACTGATATATTACTGATTATTACTAATAATCGCCTCACTAGAAATAATACTACTGAGAATATTTATGGGTGCTTTCACTTTGAAATGACAGAGTTGAGTAGTGGAAACAAAGATGAAATGGCTCAAAGAAGCCCAAGATGTGGAGGATATAGCACTTTACAAAACAAGTCTGCTGACCTCTGCTCTTGTTGGTATCAGAATATTTATAAGACTAGAGATTATGCTGAGTGAAATAAGTCAAGCAGAGAGAGTCAATTATCATATGGTTTCACTTATTTGTGGAGCATAACAAATAGCATGGAGGACATGGGGACTTAGAGTGGAGAAGGGAGTTGGGGGAAATTGGAAGGGGAGGTGAACCATGAGAGACTATGGACTCTGAAAAACAATCTGAGGGTTTTGAAGGGACGGGGGGTGGGAGGTTGGGGTACCAGGTGGTGGGTATTATAGAGGGCACGGATTGCATGGAGCACGGGGTGTGGTGCAAAAATAATGAATACTGTTATGCTGGAAATAAAATAAATAAATAAATAAATAAATAAATAAAAGACTAGTCAAAACACTATGGTATCAACACACGCAAAAATACATCTTTTATCAAAGCTGTAGAGCACATAATACACAACAAATTCCCCAGCAATGCTAATACTGTTTTATATCATGTCATTATAATTTAAAAATATCCTTATCCATTCGTCCATTGAAGGGCATCTTGGTTCTTTCCACAGTTTGACGACCATGGCCATTGCTGCTATAAACATTGGCGTACAGATGGCCCTTCTTTTCACGACATCTGTATCTTTGGGGTAAATACCCAAGAGTGCAATTGCAGGGTCATAGGGAAGGAAAATGTGGTCCATATACACTATGGACTATTATGCCTCCATCAGAAAGGATGAATATCCAACTTTTGTAGCAACATGAACGGGACTGGAAGAGATTATGCTAAGTGAAATAAGTCAAGCAGAGAGAGTCGATTATCATATGGTTTCACTTATTTGTGGAGCATAACAAATAGCATGGAGGACAAGGGGAGTTAGAGAGGAGAAAGGAGTTGGGGGAAATTGGAAGGGGAGGTGAACCATGAGAGACTATGGACTCTGAAAAACAATCTGAGGTGTTTGAAGTGGTGGTGGGGTGGGAGGTTGGGGTACCAGGTGGTGGGTATTATAGAGGGCACGGATTGCATGGAGCACTGGGTGTGGTGAAAAAATAATGAATATTGTTATGCTGAAAATTTAAAAAAAAATCAGTAAATGCAAAAACATTAAAAAAAAAATTCTAAACATGAAGTATATACTAGTGTAGGTCTTGCCAGCTCTGAGGACATCTAGAGAAGAGATGGAAGTTTGAGGTCTTTTTTTTTTTAATTTTTTTAAGACTTTATTTCTTTATATGACAGAGATCAAAAGTAGGCAGAGAGGCAGGCAGAGATAAAGAGAGGGGGAAGCAGGCTCCCTGCTGAGCAGAGAGCCTGATGTGGGGCTCGATCCCGGGACCCTGAGATCGTGACCTGAGCCAAAGGCAGAGGCTTTAACCCACTGAGCCACCCAGGTGCCCCAGAAGTTTGCGGTCTTAAAGTTAAGAACTTTACTATAAAGCGGGGGGTAGGGGGGTGGGTGGGAATCATGCTTTAGTTAAAAAAAGAATTTTCTTTTTTTGAATTGATCATGCCTGAATGTCGTATTAAATGCTGCTCTATATTGTCCTATCTGCTTATACTCCTATATATATGGATATTTGGTCACTATTTGCATGGTATATATATATATATACATATATATATATATAGAGAGAGAGAGAGAAGAGAGAGAGATATATATCCTCTGGATATCCAGTAAAGTATATAACATATAATACAATATATAATATATACTATACATAATATATTTACATGTAATATATTTTATATATATGTGAGTGTGTGTGTGTATGGATATATCCATATATATCCATACACACACTCACATATATATATATCCATACACACATATATACATATATATATATATCCCATGCAAATGGTAACCAAAAAACGAAGCAGGGGTGGCTATAATTAAATTAAAAGAATAGACTTTAGGTCAAAAAACTGTTGACAGATGCAAAAGGACATTATATAATTATAAAGTTCAAATCACCAGGAAGACATAACAATTCTAAATATATATGCATGAAACATCGGAACAACCAGAGATGTAAACATTGACAGAACTGAAAGCAGAAAGAGTCAATTCAATAGTAATAAGATACTTTAGTATCGTACTTTCAGTAATGGGACATTCAGAGAGAAAATTGATAAGGAAAAAGTGGATTTGAACAACACTGTAGAACAAATGGACCTAACATATATATATATGATATTCCATTAAAAAGCAACAAAATATACATCTTCTAAAGGGCACACAGAATCTTCTTCAGGATAGATCACATGTTAGGACACAAAACAATTCTCAATAAATTTAAGAAAGTTGAAGTTATACCAAATATATGTTTTTTAACCACAATGGAATGAAACTAAAAATAACAGAAAGAAACTGGAAAATTCACATATACAGGCAACTTAACAGACTCCTGTAAAAGAAATGAGTCACCCAATTCTACATAATGCTGATTCTTATTAAATGAATTTTTAAAAATTATTTTTATTATGTTAAATTAGTCACCATATACATAATTCAATACTTTCTAAGAAGTAAGATTTTTCTTTTTCAATGATCTATACCTTCATTTCATCTTTCTACTTCTATGGTAACATCCCAATGTTTTCCATTTATGCTTCATCTAGTCAAAGACTGAAGACACCGAATTTACCTTTTTTGATTTATGGTTTCTGCAATATTATTAAATCCCTTTGATCATTTCAGTTTAGTTCACATAGGTCAGTAGTAAAGTGTTCTTATTCACATGATTATTTTTAATAAATCATATTACATGAAATTATTGTAGTTACCAAAGGAAAATTTGACTTCTTTAAATGCACTTGACTTACTTTTGTAGTGAAGCCTAATTTTTATGGATTTGGGTGTTATTTCTAGATTAGTGTTATTGCCATATTTTCATATCTGGCTGTAAATGCTAAGACTATCTATTTGGAATCAAATTCTAATACCTAGTTAACTTACACCAGTGCCTTCTTTACACAATATCAATCCTTTTCTACCATAAAATGGAAAATTTCCTAGCAGTACTTTTTAAGAAAGGTAGAAACACTTGTACTTCTTTTTCACTCAACAGAAATCCCATTTATTATTTAACATGGATCTGATATGAATAATATTTAAAGTCACTAAAGTTTAGTTTAAAGAATGTCCACTTTTGGGGCGCCTGGGTGGCTCAGTGGTTTTGGCTGCTGCCTTCGGCTCGGGTCATGATCTCAGGGTCCTGGGATCGAGCCCCGCATCGGGCTCTCTGCTCCGCAGGAAGCCTGCTTCCCTCTTTCTCTCTCTCTCTCTCTGCCTGCCTCTCTGCCTACTTGTGATCTCTGTCTGTCAAATAAATAAATAAAATCTTTAAAAAAAAATTTAAAAAAAAAGAATGTCCACTTTTTATATGCTCCATTTGTTAGTACCAATATGTTTATGTTTATGTTTAAATTTAAGCTTCAACTTTTTCTCAGTTTTGTAGCGTTAGTCAATATTGAGAATTTAGTAATAGCAACGTTGCAAAATTAATATCATTATTATGTTTTATACATAAAACAAATATCCTCTAGATAGTAGATATAAGAAGCTATCATTGATAGCTCATTAAAGAATCAGAGATAACTAGCTTTTTGTTCTCTGTTCCTTTGTTTTACTGTTTCGTTTTTACTGTTGTATTAGCATTTTGACCTCTTTTCTTTTCCCTGTTCCCACTTTGTTATCGTTTGTCCCATATAGTTATTGAATTAGAAATGATACTTTAAATTAGCTTTAAGTGATCAGTTCTCAATATGTTCATCTCATGGAGGCAGAGACCTACTTCATCCCTTCCTTATTTGAGAATCAGCGTCTTACCCAATATTTAACTGATAAACTCTGATTGGAGACAAAATATATCTTGTCAATTTTAATTGTCATGTGCCTAACAAATACTTTTGAATTTCTCAAAAATAAAACTTTGAAACTCTGGCAATCCAGGTGATTTTGCTTCAAACTTACAGTTTAGAGGAGGAAATGCTAAATCTTTAATTTATTTTAAATGCTTTTAACTTCAATCAAATGCATAGTTAAAAATCTAAGCTGAGTGAAATAAGTAAAGCAGAGAGAGTCAATTATCATATGGTTTCACTTATTTGTGGAGCATAATAAATAGCATGGAGGACATGGGGAGATAGAGAGGAGAAGGGAGTTGGGGGAAATTGGAAGGGGAGGTGAACCATGCGAGACTATGGACAATCTGAGGGTTCTGAAGGGGCGGGGGGTGGGAGGTCAGGGTAGCAGGTAGTGGGTATTATAGAGGGCATGGGTTGCATGGAACACTGGGTGTGGTGCAAAAATAATGAATACTGTTATGTTGAAAATAAAAAATAAATTTAAAAAAAATCTAAGCATCAAAAGATAAAAAAGACAAGATTCAACAAAAAATATTTTCCTTTTTTTCTCAGGGTAGGAATTTTGTTTATAGTTTTATAATTTTGACGGTTCACAATTATGAATATTAAGTAAATAGCATTTTGTGGATGATGTGATAAAAAAAAATTCCATTCCTCAAATATGTTCTTCTTCTAAAAACATGTAGATAGTTCTGCATTATCCCAAACAGTTGTGAATTGGCATATCAGTGACACTTAACATATACTGTATACCATAAATACCTCATTTGTTTTTAAAGATTTTATTTATTTGACAGAGAGAGATCACAAATAGAGAGAGAGAGAAAGAGAGGAGGAAGAGGGTCCCCACCTAGCAGAGAGCCCGATGCGGGACTCGATCCCAGGACCCTGAGATCATGACCTGAGCTGAAGGCAGAGGCTTAACCCACTGAGCCACCCAGGCAGCCCAAATACCTAATTTTTAAAAGATTTTATTTTTATTATTTTTTAGAGAGAGAGCACATGCACAAGCAGGGGGAACTGCAGGCGAGGGAGAAGCAGGATCCCCACCAAGCAGAAAGCCCAGTGCAGGACCTGATCCCAGGAGGTGGGGATCATGACCAGAGCTGAAGGCAGATGCCACCCAGGTGTCCCCATAAAGACCTCATTTTAACCATTTCTTTCAACTACTGGCCTGAGAAAGTTCTTTCTACTATCAATTAGTGAGATCAGTAAGAGATTTGTAAAAAGTTACACTAATTACAAGTAGAATGCAGCTTCATGAAAATTTTTTAGTGTTATTTGGGAAATCTAAGAAACACAACATTTCTAATTTTTGAAGAGAAAATTAAAACCTAAAAAGACATTATTTCTATGCAGGATCTCTGGAGAAAGTAAAATTTCTAGCTGCTCAGATTCTAGTATGCTGCTCAACTATGTTGGGGCCAGATCTGGTGATTGAATCATAAATATGTAGCTTCTAAAACCAGAAGATGATACCTCTGATTAGTATAATAAGAATATGAATATACTGTCAGTTTCTAGACCAGAAGGCAGCCAGAAGAAGATCTGGCAACACATTCCCTGTAGGAAAATTAACTGTCACTGATTCTGTTTCTGCTATTATTATTTTGTGTGTGTGTATATGTGTGTGTGGTTTTATTTATTTGGAGACAATAGTATTTCAAAATATACACAAATGAAGAGTTATTTACAATTGATTTTACCTGTACCAATTAGCAGTGGCATATGCTGACAAATTATTTTTACATCTTGCTGCATCAGCAATGTGAACATTGAATGGAAGAATTGAAAATAATTCCCAAAGGGCTTTTGTATCACTTATATATTTGAAAAAAAAAAAAAGAAGAAGAAGAAGAAGAGAAAGACTTGGTGTTTAATGTTTAAACAGTTTGGTTAAATATTAAATAGGAATTTTTTTCTCTGATTAATTAAACGGAAGCAAAAGCTTAAAAAATTAATTTCTAATGCCTACAATGTCTAACAAGACAGTATCACAAATAACACTTTTTTGCAATATGATCTCCAGGATTTTTTTCAAATAGTACACTTCTATTTTTTTATTTCTCTTAAAATATATTCAGATCACATGTGAAAAAAACTTGTTTATCATTCAGGAAACTGACTGCACTGTGGCAGGCAAAAGAAAAGGGAGGGATTCGGCTTTTAACAAAGCAGTTGATAATATGGTCTGGTTTTTATTTGTCCTTGGTCAGGACCAGAATACTAAAGAACTGAAAGAGGGATATTTGTACGTTAGTGTTTCTGAAGGGTTCTTTAAGGAATTCTTTTATTGTAGTTACTGTTTAAGCAGGATGAGATTTTCTTTTCTATTCTATTGTTTGTATCTTAAGAATTTTACTGGCATTTTCATGCTTCAAGGTTATTGGAGTCAATGGTTTTGTTATTTCTCTTTTGAATTGGGGTGTATGATCCCCATAGTTTAGCTGAGGAATCTAAGAAGAAGCCCTATAAACTGGGCAATTATATTCATTATTTAGATTTTATACTTCCTCAATATTATATACATCAGTAAAATTATTTTTGAAATAATACATTTCTTAGATCATAAATTCCTGAAGTTGATGATGGGTAATTTATTATGGTTGTAGGTTTCCAATTCATTACATAATCAATAATGATTATTAATTGCCTATAGTGTGTTTTATCCTTGAATGTTCAGTAGAGGATATAACATATAATTTAATAATAATGAATTAACCTTTTGCTAAGGGCAAGACACTGTAATCTTTATTATGTGTATGTGAGTCCCTTAGAGAATACGACTAGAGAGGGTATTATACATTGGCCTGAGGGAATTGCTGTCCATTTTCTCTTTGGTAAAAGACCACAAGCGGACACTGTAATTCAAGGAAACTCTACACAGTAACTGAACATCATGAGTATATTTTTCTTAACTAATCTTGCTAAAACAAAGATGACTTACAAAGGAAATTGTGAGATATTGGGGGGTTGGAGTTCAATTTTGCAAGACTTAAAAGAATTGCTGAGAATTTAATCCAAGAATTTCTTTAAAAATTTTTTTTTATTAACATATCAGGTATTTGTTTCAGGGGTACAGATCTGTGAATCATCAGTCTTAGACAGTCCCAAACACTCACCATAGCACATACCCTCCTAATCCAAGAATTTCTAGTCAATCTCCAATTCCACAAAGTCTTCTTTTCCCTGCTAGTCAATTTTTCTTATTAAACATTTCTATCAACACTGAAAAGATTAAGCATAACTATGATATTTTGAATAGAAATTATATTTTAGTATCACATTAGCCTTATAGATGAAAAATACACAGTTTCCAAACATGGATAGAATCAAAGTCATAGTTCCCAGCCTTAATATCTGAGCATAATACAGTCTGACACACTGTGTTGATCTTGTATCATCCTTTTTTATCTCCTATTAGAGATTCTTCACCCTAACCAATGTAACCAAAACAAAATATTGAATCTTGCCATTAAACATAGGCTGAAGGTGCCTGAGTGGCTCAGATAAGCATCTGGTTAAGCATCTGACTCTTGATTTCAGCTCAGGTCGTGAGCGTTGTGAGATGGAGCCCAACCTTAGGCTCTGTGCTGGGCTGGAGTCTGCTTAAGATTTCTGCTCTCCCTCTCCCACCACCCTTTCTCTCATACCTCACCCCACCCTGTGCACTCAGGGTGTGCTCTCTCTAGAAAAAAAAAAAAAGTTAATTACATTATTATTTTTTTAACCTGGATTATCACTGCCAAATTTTCTAATTTTTTAAAAAAATGAATTGTTCTTAATATTTTATTAAATATTGAATATATACTAAATGCATATCTAATATTTAATATTGTATTATATGCATGTACTTGTTAAATCAGATATTAGGGTAAAAAGGTATAAAATATAGTAGTGTACCCATGACCTAGCCTAAGAAAATTTGTATTTTAATCATATTGGAAACCCTATGTACTGTACTGGATTTGGCACATTCTCCGCCTTCTCAGAGCAAACCATTCTTTTGTGTTTGCCATTGTATTATTCTTTATGATTTTGCCACATATACTTATATCCTTAACAACAGAATATTTAATTTTTCATTCCTTTGAAATTTAGATAAATAGAATTAGAGTGTATATGCTCTCTGAGACTTTTTTCTTAGTTAATAGTATGTTCCTGTGATTTATCAATAATGTCTCATGAAGCAATAATTCATTCTATATGGTATCCCATATATGATTGTATTGCAAGCTATTTTCTATGGCTGTTGATGGATGTTTTGGTTAATACTTTCTTTGTTTCTTTTGTTTTTTTCTTTTTTTCTGGTGCATATGTAGAAGGCATTCTCTGGAATAAATGTGGCTACATAATTAAATCCATTTATATAAAGTATTTAATTTTTAAAATAACTAGACAATGCAAGAATGGTTTCCAAAGTGGATTTATGAAATTTCAGCACTTTCTACAGTGGATATTTACTGTTTCTCCATATTTTCACCAACACTTAAAATTACTGAATTTCTAAAATGCCAAGCTGGTGTATTTCTAGTGAGGTTTGCTTTGTATTTCCTTGATAAATAATGTCGAGCAGTTTCAGGTTTACAGTACATACAGACTTCTTCTTTTGGGATATTCCTTTCAAAATATCTGCCCACTTTGTATTAGGAGGCTTGTGTTTTTTCTTCATTGGTTTAGGAGTTCTTTATCCTTTATTATCTGTATGTATTGAAATGTCTTCTGTATAGCCAGATATACTTAATTTCAATGCAGTGAATCTTATCACATATTTTTCACTCTGACCTGCTGCTTTATCATAAGTCAGGAATTTAATTTCATGGGTCTATCTTTGATGCATTCATCAAATTATTTATCCCTATACCCGTAAGATGTTGTCTGACTCAATGTAGTTTTATGATAATGTCTGATATCTGGTAAACTATTTTTCTTACTGCAACTTGTTCTTTATCTTTTAAAATGTCTTGATTATTCCAGGCCAATGTTCTTCCATATAAATTGAGAATCAGTTTTTAAGATTCTCATAAACCTGTGCTATTTTCATTAGATTTTAAGAACCTATTGATAGGGCACCAGGGTGGCTCAATTGGTTAAGCAACGGCCTTTGGCTCAGGTCATGATCCTGGAGTCCCGGGATCAAGCCCTGCATCAGGCTCCCAGCTCTGCGGGGAGTCTGCTTCTCCCTCTGATTTTCTCCCCTCTCATGCTCTCTCTCACTATCTCTCTCTCAAATAAACAAATAAAATCTTAAAAAAAATAAAGAACCTATTGAACCTATTGATAAATGTTGAGAGAACTGATATGTTTATGATATTGGATCCTATAACTAGGGTATGGCATAGTTCTCCATTCACTTAGGTAATTTTAGTTAATTTTAATAAAATATAATCAAATTATTTTTGAAATATAATTTTATTCATTTTAGGGTTCTTCTGTCTCTTAAAGATCTTTGTTAGCTTAATATACTAGCTAGAACCTCAAGGAAAGTATTGAAGTGATATTATGCATCCTTAATTTCTCAACCAGGTAAAAGTAACTCAATATTTTATTAATAGACCTTTACTGATATGTTATCAGAATTAACAAAATTCTTTCTATTCCTAGTTTGTTGAGATGTATTTTAACCATGCATGAATGTTGTCTTTTTTTTTCAATGTATATTCTGCATCTGTTGAGATGATCGTGTGTTCTTTTCTCTTTTGTTAACAGAGTGAATTACATTGATCCACAGGTTATAGATTTTCACTCAGTTTATAATATTTTCTAACATATGTTATAGCTTCCTCTTTGACCTATTTATTTATATTTACACAAATATATTTATATTTCTTTGACTGAATTTGTCTTCTTATTTTTCTACCATCTTATTTGTACTTCCCCACCCTCTGGTTTTCCAAATATATTTTCTCTCTTTTGTTCTTTTTTATTTTTTTTGCATTAAATTTTTGTACCTATTTTTTCCAAGTCCCCTGAAAGTTGAACACTATAATCCCATTTAAAAATATCTACTGTAGAAATTTTTAAATGCCTATCTTTATTCTCAATATTTGAAGTTAACCAGTATCTATTTTCTCATTTCCAAGTAATACAGAGGTTTTAACAAATTGACTCTCATCATCTCCCTCCTATGTATTATTTGTTTTAGTATGAAAACTTTTGAAACTCAAAATAAATTATTTTTATAATCACCATTTATGCTTTATATTTATCCTTTTGTTTGCTTATTCCTTCTTGCAATCTAATCTTCCCACCGAGATAAATTTTCTTCTGCTTTTAATCATCTTTATACTATCTATTAATGAGATATTAATAGACAATATTAATAGATGAATAGATATTAATAGATTAATGAGAGTCAGTATAGTAAACACAGTTTTTGTTTGAAATGATTTTTGTCAACTTGTCTTAAAATTTCATGCAAAAAAGAAAAAAATGTGGTTAGTAAAACAACATCCTGCATCATGATTTTATTGTCTTTGTAGCCTGAGGGAAGAAGAAAACAACTCCAAGATGCAAGGAAAATAAATGTTTTGCAAAAGAGAATTAAAAATGATATAAAAACCATTCTCTTTCTACCTCCAATCTATGAGAAAGATGGACATTATAATATGTTTACATTAAGAAAGCTTCCCTCAGAGCCCAAAAGACAAGGTGGGGATGCAACAAAGGTTTTTCTTGCATTTTTGATATAGAAAAGTTAGAAAAAATTGAGATTGTGAGTGTCTTCTGAGTGCAAAGATGCATATTACCAGAATGATATGGTAAACTTCATCTGAGGGGGAAAATGGCTGAATCTCATTAGATCAACAGAACTGGGGAGAGTAAATCAGGAAGATTATGTATTAATTGGCCTACTAGTATTTAACTCAGAGACTTAACTCAATTATCTATTGCTGAAGGGGTTTGCCGATCAGTACAGATAGACTCTTCTATATCTCTTCCCACCTCATCAATGTAAAGATGGGCAATATTAGCGAAAAATTTAAATTTATGTTGAAATAATGGAGCCAAATTTGCTGAGAAATTAATGGATTTGAGTAGGAAACTAGTTTTGAATTAATAAAAAACCCTTGCCATCAACAAAGATAAGGTTTAGATTCAAAAATTACCTTGTTTAAAAAAAAAAGGGATTTCTGAACAGTTGAATTATATTAATTGTTATAACTATAAAATCAAACCTTGTACTCCTTCAACTTTTTGTTCGCTCGTCACATTAGTTATCTGTACTGATATCACTACATGAGGTCAGAAGTTAACTGCAACTTAGAGTTCTATGTGTCACTAAGTTGAAAAAAATCTCCACTTTCATATGACATTGCAGCACAAAGTATGTGTTCTGAGGAGCACAGAGACAGATCTATTCAAATTAAATATTTCTATGCAAAGTAAAAATTACTTGCTAGAGAGAAAACTTCCACAAATCACTTGTTGTTTAGTAAAGATAATATTTTTTAAAAGGAAGTTTATTTAAAAACCAGAAATAAAAAAAATAAAACCTCCACCCTAATTATCCAAAAACATATACCATTAATTACTTATTTATCACTAACCATGCAGTGATATTGAAGGTGGTAAAAACTACCAAATGTCTCAATACATTGCTAAAAGTCACAGAGTTGGGTGTGATTGAACTATGTCATGCACTGTGAAAATGAGATGGTACAAACATCTGTTGGTTTTTCCAACTGATTTTTAAGAGAAACTCTATACAAATACTTCGTAATTTAGTTAAGAAAAAAAAAAGTAGATATGGGTTTAACCAAAAAGGAAAAGAAGGTGAAGCCAGAAGACTTTTATAAACATTTGTTCTAAGGACAATAAAAAGTGATACCATCTGGACAGTTATAATGAAACACTATATGTCCATGTGATGTATCAAAGCACTGGTGGTTAAATTCAATTCAGAACATGGGGTGCCTGGGTGGCTCAGTGGGTTAAACCTCTGCCTTCAGCTCAGGTCATGATCTCAGGGTCCTGGGATCGAACCCCACATCGAGCTCTCTGCTCAGCAGGGAGCCCGCTTCCCCGTCTCTCTCTGCCTGCCTCTCTGTCTACTTGTAATCTCTCTCTCTGTCAAATAAATAAATAAAATCTTTAAAAAAAATTCAATTCAGAACAATAAAAAAACAAAACAAAACAACAACAACAAAAAAACCCAACTTATTTTTTTAGAGAAGTCCTAAGTCACAGCAAAACGGAGCCAAAAGTAGTCTTCCCACATACCCCAGGAGTCCCAAGCACATACAGCTTCCCCTACTGACACCCAAAATTAAGGTGGTACATTTGTTACAATCAGTGAACCTACATTGACACATTATCACCCAAAATCCGCAGTTTGATTAGGGTTCACTCTTGGTGTTGTACATTCCAAAAAATGTTTGGAAACATTTTTATTTCCAAAAAATATTTGGTGAACATGTATCTACCATAGTAATATCATACTGAATAGTTTTACTTCTTTTAACCTTCTCTGTATCCCATCCCTACCTCCAACTAACCTCTAGCAACCATTGATCTTTTTATTGTACTTATACTTTTTCTTTTTCCAGAATGCCATATTTGGAATCATAAGCATTGAAGCTTTCTCCATATCTTTTCATGACTTGATAGCTTCCACGTTTTCAGTACTGAGTAGTATTTCATTGTCTGGATATACCATACTTTATCCAGTTACCTAACAAAGGACATCTTGGTTGCTTCTAAGTTTTGGCAATTATGAATAAAATTTCTGTAAGCACTCATGTTCAGGTTTTTGGATGGACATCAATTTCAGTTCACTTGGTTAAAGTCCAACAGTATAATTGCTAGATTATATGGTAAGCACATATTTACTTGCATAAAAACTGCCAAATTGTCTTATAAGGTGATTGTGCCAATTTGCATTCCTACCAGAAATCCAGCAATGAATGAGACTTCCTGGTGCTCCACATCCTTGCTAGCATTTGGTATCATTAGTTGCAGATTTTGACTATTCTGATTGGTGTGTAGTAGTAGTTTTTATTTTATGTATTTATTTAGTTACTTACTTATTTCTTAAATTTCTTTTTTTTTTTAAGATTTTATTTATTTATTTGTCAGAGAGAGAGTGAGCGAGAGCGAGCATAGGCAGACAGAGTGGAAGGCAGAGTCAGAGGGAGAAGCAGGCTCCCTGCAGAGGGCAAGGAGCCCGATGTGGGACTCGATCCCAGGACACTGGGATCATGACCTGAGCCGAAGGCAGCTGCTTAACCAACTGAGCCACCCAGGCGTCCCCTTAAATTTCTTAATGAGATAAGATGTTGAGCACATTTTTATATGATTATTTGTCATTTGTATATCTTCTTTGGTGAGATGTCTGTTAAGTTTTTTTTTTTTTTGACATTTCCTTTTCTTTATCTCTTTTTTTTTTAATTTTTTATTTTTTATAAACATATATTTTTATCCCCAGGGGTACAGGTCTGTGATCTGTTAAGGTTTTTATCCTTTTTTTCATTAAGTTCATTTTCTTATAGAGTCTTAAGAGATCTTTGTGTATTTTATAGTAGTGCTTTATTAGCCATGTCTTTTGCAGATATTTTCTTTAATTCTGACACTTATCTTTTCATTCTCTTGACATTGACTTTTACAGAACAGTTTAATTTTACTGAAGTCGGGCTATTTATTTATTTATTTATTTATTGTGGATGGAACCTTTTACATTGTGTCTAAGGGACATCACCATATCTGTGGTCATTTAGGTTTTCTCCTATGTTATCTTATAGGAGTTTTATAATTATGTATCATACATTTAAGTCTATGATTCAATTTGAGTTCATTTTTGTGAGGTGTAAGGTCTGTGTCTAGATTCATTTTTTTGTATGTTGATGTCCAGTTGTTCAGCACCATTTGTGGAAGAGTCTATCCTTGCTCCATTTTATTGTCTTTACCCTTTTGTCAAAGATCACTGGTTTGTATTTGTGGTCTATTTCTGGGATCTTTATTACATCCCATTGCTTTGTTCTTTTTCTAATATCATGTTATCTTGATTACTGTAACTCGGTAGTAATTCCTGAAATAATGTCGTCCTCTTACTTTGTTCCTTTCCTTCACAATAGATTTAGCTAAACTGGGTCTTTTTCCTCTCCATTTCAACTTCAGAATCAGTGATATGCAGCAAATACTCAGAAACTGGGAAGATAATTATAGATCACTCCCAGGTTGAGTCCACTATGAAGCAAACTTTGATCAAAGTACCTTGTAATTAGCTAGTCTCCCGTAGCATTATAATAAAATCATGGATGTTTTAATCATTATTAACAGCTTAGGCCTAGGAATGAAATTTCTGGACTCATATCTATGCTGTGTTACTGGATATATAATTTTCAATGGTAAACTCTGTGCAATAATTTTCTAATGTATAAAATGAGAAAAAGAGTATCTATAAAATAACAGTAGAGTGGATTAGATGAATTGTAAAGTATAGCATTTATGATTGTTTCTGGGTCTGTTAGCACTTGCTAGTACTTGTCTCAAGAGGCTTACATACTATTGTGGTAAGTTCCTGTTGTTCCTGTCATATTTATGTATTGTGGTAAGTCAGGAATGTATGCCTATCCCTCTGATTTATGTTTCCTACTCAACTAGTGAAGATGCCTTCTACTCACTCTTCATGTTTTTCCTATTGGGCCCAAAAATCCATTTCCAACTCATGGGTAAAATGTATTTAAAAATATAAAGCAATTAAGACTACATGTATTACCTCTTCAGAAAGTCCTTCTTTAACTTCTATAAGTTAACCCACCACATTCTACCACTACTGTCATTGAAATTAGTAACTGACCTCCTTGTTCATCTATCAAGTTTAATACAAAGCCTGACATATGGTATATAATCTATAAATATTCATTAAATAAAATAATATAAATAAGAACAATTCCCTGTGGGCTGCCTAATAAATTTATTCTAAGAAATTCTATATAAGAGTGCCATTTTTTTTTTCAGTTATATGGTCATGATCTAGGATTGCCATTTCGCTCTACCTAATCAAACATGGACAGATTTTTAACTTTCAGATATTTCCCTAGTGGGGAACAAGAAGTAGATGGAGGAACAAATAGAAATGAGCCAGACAATATAAAATTATTTTTTCCCAAGTTTTTATTACTACCTTACTTCTATGACCCTCATTGAGAATATAGGTTATAATTAATTACCTAAGAAGTTTTAGTTTTCAGCACGCCTGGGTGGTTCAGTGGGTTAAACCTCTGCCTTCAGCTCAGGTCATGATCTCTGGGTCATGGCATTGAGCCCTGCATCGGGCTCTTTGCTCAGCGGGGAGCCTGCTTCCTCTTCTCTCTTTGTGCCTGCCTCTCTGCCTACTTGTGATTTCTCTCTCTGTTGAATAAATAAATAAAATCTTTTTTTAAAAAGTTTTAGTTTTCTTTTAAATTTGATGTGTATATCCATATCTATAAAATCACAATTTTCATAAGTGTAGCCTATTACTTATGTTTTCATAGTGTTCTACAGATTACCTGCTTTACATTCTGCTGGTAAATAGGGCAGCATTGGGTCCAAATAATAGTCGGCCTTTAGAACAAGATGTAAAACCACAGCCTGCTATTTATGTTAATCCACTGAATATGAAATATCTGTTGAGACTTCCCAAAGCAATCAATTCAGAATGATCTATACTTCCCAATGGAAGTATCAAATCAGACTGAATTAGATGAGTTAGAAGTGCAGTGCAAAAGCCATTATTTATCTCCAAAGGAGTGAAGCAAGGCAACAAATAGTGCGTGCCTTATCCCATCTATCACATACACTATTTTGAAGAGGTTGTAAGAAAACTGTGGTGCTCGCTTCGGCAGCACATATACTAAAAAAAAAAAAAAAAAGTAAGGAAACTGGATTAATAATAGATTTCTCTCTCAGAATTTTGGAAAACTTTTTAACTTATCAAATTAAAAATACCCAAAAAGTTTAATTATATTTGAACCTGGAAACAGATACGTATAAAAGAACTTGTGTCTTTTTACACCACTGTTTTTTATCAACTGTATACCCACTCAAGAATATCAAAATTTGTTTCCAAAATGATGTTCGAGGACTTATAGTAAGAATAACATCATTATGATAAACCCATAGAAAAAATACTTGATTGTCTGCTGCCCAAAACCACTGTAAGCATTGACATTGATAACTCCATAGTCAGACTCACGAATCTTATGTATCATCCATTTGGTAAAACTAATTAATACAATCTCATTTTGATGTCTGATGACCCAGTTGTTCCATATGGAGACATGGTTGAAAGGAATAGTCCAAAATCTAGGAAATTAAGGGATATATTTATATAATATATAATAAAATTGAATATAAGTGAATTCATTTATTTGATCAATTAAGTGCCTATATGCCAGACACTATCTGAGGATATATCAGGAACAACACAATACCAGAAAAACCAAAGATATCTCTTCTCAATTGGAGGCAGACAGACTAAACCAAATAAATAAGGAAATCATGCAGTAAGTTACAAAGTTATAAAGTGCTTTGAGTAAAAACAAAAAGCAAAACAAAACCAAAAAAGAAAAAAAAAAAAAAAAGGTAGACAGGAAGGGTAGTATAGAGTGTGCTGGAGAGAGTGGTTACAATTCTAAGTATGACAGTCAGATGGGGTCTCAATGAGAGGGTTACATTTGAGTAAAATTGAAGAATTTGAGGAAGTGAGCCAGGCTGATTGTGTAAGAAAACTCCAGAGAAGGGAAATAAGGTAAAGCCCTTGAGGTCTTTGGAGTGTTCAGAGAGAGCAAGGAGGCTGAATAGAATCAGCAAAGGCTAAGGACTAGGGGCTAAAATTAGAGAATTAAGAAAGGACTAAATTTTATAGGACCTTTATGACATGTGGTGCCATGGAGGGAGCTGAGGTTGAAAATAAAGCAACATCATATGAGTAAACATGTACGGGATCACTGTCACTGCTATGATGAAAACACAGAGTAAGACTGCAAGAGTAGAGGGACACCTGGGTGGCTCAGTGGGTCAGGTGTCTGCCTTCAGCTCATGTCATTATCTCAGGGTTCTGGGATCGAGCCCTGCACTGGGCTCCCCCCTCAGTGGGGAGTCAGCTTCTCCCTCTCCCTCTGTCCCTCCCCACCCCCATCGCTTGTGTTCACTCTCTCATGCGCACACTCTCTCTCTTCAAATAAATTCATAAAATCTTAAGGAAAAAAAAAAAAGATTCCAAGAATAGAAGCAGGGAAAATGGATAGGAGGCCCTTATAATCTATTGGGTAAAAGAAAATGATGTCTTGAACTAGGGTGATAGTGATAAAGAAGCTGATGGTGATAGATTTGAGATTTAATTGGAAGGATTTCCTGAATTATTGAATACTCTTAAATATATAAATATAAACGTAAAGAATAAAAGTTCCTCAACCTTGAGGACATCAACTGATATTAGGAAATTGTGTTAGGAACAGGTTTGAATGAAAAGAATCAGGTTTGGGCTATATTATTTTGAGATGCCTTTTAGCCAATCAATTTGATTCACAAAGATAAAAGGGGACATTGGTAGAATTCTGTTGGCCAAGGTATGGAGAATGGAATAACGCAACACTAAATAATTAATTTGGAAGATGTGAGAGGTGATATAATAGAAATTTATATAATTGCTATGGAAACACAAAAAGGGTGTTTTTTCCTTTTTCTTTTTTCTTTCCTGGATGGTGTGAAATATTTTAGATAATGCATACTCAATCTGATCATGAAAAAGTTATTTCACGTATTCACAAAGAAAGCAATAGCAATGCAGTTATATCATCAAATTGTGTTTCTTTCTTGTTAGGTTTGTGAAACCAACCACATTAGTAAAATTTCATCTAAAAATCACGTACTACTGGTAAAGTACTATGCACAGGTCTTCTTTATCGTCACAGAATTCTGATTGTGGGGTTGCATCTTTTTTCTTAAATCATAATAGGTTTACCATTTGGAAATATTAATGTTTTTGTACACTCATGCTTCTCTTCTGTCATGTCTCAAGCCAACTTACAGTAATTATTGCATTTGTATAGAGAATGTATGTACACACACACATATATATATCCAAAGAGCCAGTCTTTGCAAATAATTAAACAAAGCATACTCTGTATTTCCTTTATGTTAAAGTACAGATATTCTGTCTTAAGAGAACACTCTATTTCTAATTTTGAATATAAACACACTTGTGAATAATTTGAACCTATCATTTGTTATTTAATAAGATGCATTTTTATTCTGCTTGTAACTTTGTATGTAATGATTTCTTTTATTTTGAGGGTAAAACAAAGATCACTAGAGAAGTTATCTGAGCAATACTTCCTATCTTATTAAAATCTGATTCATAAGCTATATTCACCTAGTAGAGGTGGCTTAATGATTATTAATGTATTTTAGCAAAATAATGGTGCAAGCATAGTGAAAGCACTTCCTTAATGTATGCCTTTTTTCTCATAGTACAAAGGTATAAAGAAAGATGTGATTAATACCATAAGTTGGATCTATGCTTTCTGTTAAAGTAATATTATGAATATGAGGATTGGTTTAATTCTCATGTAAATAACTACCTAAAATGATTTATCTATATTTTTATATTAATAAATCCACTTTATTAATATGAATTTTATAAATATGCCAAGAGTTATATAAATAGACAAATGTAGCTTCACTTTTAAAAAGTATTGCTTTTTCTTTTGGGCCTTTAAATTTTGTTTAATTGGGGTGCCTGGATGGCTCAGTGGGTTAAGCCTCTGCATTCTGCTCAGGTCATGGCCTCAGGGTCCTGGGATTGAGGCCTCAGGGTCCTGGGATCAAGCTCCGAATTGGGGTTTCTGTTCTGCAGGGAGCCTGCTTCCCCCCTCTCTCTGCCTGTCTCTCTGTCTACTTGTGATCTCTCTCTCTGTCAAATAAATAAATAAAATCTTTTAATAAATAAATAAATTCTGTTTAATTTAGCAAACACCTTGAGTGCTGATTTCAAATATATATGTACATCAATTTAGCTATGCTAATTAGTAAATAATGCATATTAATAATTAACTCCTTTACTTCTTTAATTAGTGATGTGCTACAAATGTAATTTAATTTGAAGTTCCATTAGCAAAAGAATACCTTTATAACCCTTTAATTTTTGGCCAAATCAGCCACTCTACTGCAAGCTCAATGATTACATATTTGGTATGTTCTCATCTCTTTTATTTATTTATTTTTTAACAATTTGGAAAGAAATCTTAAAACTTAAAACTTAAAGGAAACAAAGGCACTGGGTGTGGTGAAAAAATAATGAATACTGTTACGCTGAAAATAAATAAATTGAATTTAAAAAAAGGAAACAAAGGAAGAGATGTTTTAAGCATCTAACTTGGACTTGGTACATAGTAGATGGTCATTAAATACTTGCTAAATAAATGTCTTGGTGCTTATTATTATTAATTTTTTTTCTTTTAAAGACATTCCTTTGGGTGGGGTGCCTGGGTGACTCAGTGGGTTAAAGCCTCTGCCTTCAGCTCAGGTCATCATCTCAGGGTCCTGGGATCAAGCCCTGCATAGGGCTCTCTGCTCAACAGGGAGCCTGCTCCCTCCTCTCTCTCTGCCTGCCTCTCTGCCTGTTTGTGATCTCTGTCTGTCAAATAAATAAATAAAATCTTAGGAAAAAAAAAGAGAGAGAGAGAGAGAGAAAGAGAACTTAGTTAAAAAAATAAAAATAAAAAATTCCTTTGGGAATCACCAGCAGAGTTCAGGTCAAAGCACTGCATTAAGGAGACTAAGTCCTCAAAAATTAAACTTGTCAAAATATACTATGTGATAGAGCTGAAGCTAAGTTCTAGAAAAACACTGTGCAATTCCTTCTATAGCATCGTGTTCCTTAGGAAA
This sequence comes from Mustela erminea, assembly GCF_009829155.1. Taxonomy (NCBI): domain Eukaryota; kingdom Metazoa; phylum Chordata; class Mammalia; order Carnivora; family Mustelidae; genus Mustela; species Mustela erminea. Next base: position 48,737,089 of record NC_045628.1, on the reverse strand, counting down.
CATGGCAGCCACATCGTGACAGCCAAATTAAATTAGACCTTTAACATCTAACTGAAGAGAGGATAAGGTAAATATCCACTACACAACAGCTTCCTACACAAAATTTTTATTAAATTAGTTATCCACTTTTTTATCAGCAGCACCTGCACACATCTTTTCCGGCCAAGATTATTATACCCACAATGGTTAACTATCCTAGTACGATTGCTGTGATTGACAAGAAATTCTCACAATTCCCACATAATGTTGTATTTCTATCAGTTTGTGGGGGGGAATCTTTAATGCCTATGGGATCAGTAATTTTATAAATAAAAGAGATGTTTTCAGTCATAACAGGAATTGAGAGACATTCTTAATAGATTAATTAATTTAATGTAAAATTTATTAAATTATTAACTACTATGATGAGTAAGACACAATTTTAGGAGTCATGACTTTTTTAGAACAAGAAATTTGAGTTCAATGTTTTCCTAATTCCAAATACTAGCATTATCTGTACAGATATATGTTCTTTTATTAAAACTCTTCTTAGCCTCATATATTCTTATCAAGACTCACAGTGTCAGATAGTCTTGGTTTCTTATACATACAGGTCAATCACAATTAAGTGTTTCAATTTCACTCCAATTGAACTATGACAGAATTACTGTACAATTCATTATTCAGATAACCATCAACTTTTTGCTATTGTAGTTATCACAATAAAATTTCTAGCTAAATGAAAATGACTCATATATTCATTAATGTGAAAATTATTATTAATTGCAGTCCACATCACACCAGTCCAGCTGATTATCAGACTTGTTCTACTCTTAGCCAAGCCTGATAACTGCTGAATTGTATAATTTCTTTAAAACAGTACTTATTGAGTTAACTTCCAAGTTGTTTGATAGATTTTGGGCATCCATAGACATATAATCATGGACCCTAACATTATGAGTGTAAACTGTTAAGGGAAAAGAAACATCTATCAGTTAATATTACTATAATCTATATATTAATTGTTTAAAAAGTTGCAAGGGATTGATTTATAAGTGCATACAGGGATTACTTAAATCACCGGGGAGGTTGTTCTATTCTGCAATAGAATACAGCGGAGGTGGTTGTATTCTGCTTTGTAGTAGTGGAGAAATTATTGACTCTGAAGTTCCCAGTTCACAGTTGTTGTTTTTATATATCAGTTCTATATATGTATATCAATGTATATCATTTTTGAATAAAATAGTAATATATAAGAGTTAATTCTGCAAAGATGTTTTGAAAGTTAAGGAATTATTATAAGTGACAAGAACCTTGTGAGACAGCATGGGGTTATAAGTGGGATTTGAAATTTGCTGCCAAATGTATTTGTTTGACAGCTGTGTGTATTTTGGCAAAGTCATGAAGTTACTCAAAGCCTCCATGTTTCCATCAAAATATTTGAATATTTGTATGTATACACATGTATTATACACATATATGCATACACATATATGTATAAATTGTTTGTGCAAAGTGTCCATCACATAGAAGACACTAAAAAATAATATGAACAGTCCTCTTTTTATAAACTGTGAAATTTGTCCATAATTTCTTTCTACTTTTACCACATCTGTGAAGTGCCTAACTGCTGTTTTGTGTTACTTCTATCCATTTAATTGCTCTCTCGATTCACTTATCACTTCTATTTTTTTGAACTGTTAAAAGAAACAGATATAAAGAAAAGGCACCTAATGCACACATTCCAGAAAAAATTCCAAGGAAAACTACTTCTTTTTTTTTTTTCTTTTTAAGATTTTGTTTACTGATTTGACAGAGAGAGCACAGGTGGGTGGGAGGGGCAGAGTCAGACTCTGCTGAGCAGGGAACCCTACACAAAGCTCTATCCCAGGACTCTGGAATCACGACCTAAGTCAAGGGCAGATGCTTAACACACTAAGCCACCCAGGCACCCTAAGGAAACTACTTTTTCTAACCCCCTTGTCAAATAATTCCCTATATAGGAACTAAAACCCTAAGATAACAGTTTATTGATTTATACATATCATTGTAGCATATAAAGATATTTCCCCTGCTAAGTGTTTTAAGTACGTAAAACGGATTATACGTGAAGGTATAATTGTAAATCATTAACGGTCAGACGAGAGATGTTAATAGATTCTCCCTCTACATAAATTTAGTCCTCGATTAATGTCAGGAGATTTTGTTTTTGCCCTTGTTTTTATTAATCAGCATATCAAAGTTAATGTTTTGAAAAACTTTTCAACATAAAACTAGATAAAATAATTCTTGTAATGGAATATCATTTAAATGTAGTGATCCATAATCAACTGTTATGTGAAATTGAATGAATATAATAAATATTTTCTCTAGCCATAAAGATTTATTTAGTTTTTGGGTTGTTCTGTATTTATCTTTTTTGATACTAACACTTAACAACATATCACATATTTTATATATATATAATATTTATTTATTTATTCATGATCTATAATATATACAGTTATATGCATAATACCATATAAGTATATATAAATTTCTTATATATATTCTCTCATGTAATATTCTCTTTTCATGATGGAATTCCATAGATACTCTTAATGCCATCACTAAAGTTATCTCTATGACTTTGGTGAGGAAAAGTGGGAACAATATCTACACTGTATCCAAACCTGGTTTTAAAAAAAAGAGACAACTCACAATTCAATTCTCCATACAACACTGCTGTTAGCTTTTTTTTTTTTTAAGATTTTATTTATTTGACAGAGAGAAAGACAGCAAGAGAGGGAACACAAGCAATGGGAGAGGGAGAGGAAGAAACAGGCTCAATGCGGGGCTCAATCCTGGGATTCTGGGATCATGACCTGAGCCAAAGGCAGACACTTAAGGACTGAGCCACCCAGGTGCCCATCTGTTAGCTTTCTGGGTGTTCTTGTAACATAAATCAGAAAGAACTCAAATACTCTTAAGCTATAATGTGAATATATTGAATGCAATTGATGAGTGGCTGACTGAGCATATACATCTCTAAAAGCAATTTAAGTGTTGAAACAGATTTCGTGGGGCACCTGAGTGGCTCAGTCCTTACGTGTCTGCCTTCTGCTCAGGTCACGATCCCAGGGTCCTGGGATTGTGCCCCACATCAGGCTCCCTGCTCAGTGGGGAGTCTGCTTCAACCTCTCCCACTCCCCCTGCTTGTGTTCCCTCTCTTGCTGTGTCTTTCTCTGTCAAATAAATAAATAAAATCTTAAACAACAAAAAGAAAGAAAGAAAGAAACAGATTTCTTGGTCTCCCTTTGAGCACATAATTATTTTCTGAATATTTTGAAAATTACCTTTGAAGCAAATGATGTAATAGAAAACAACAGCAGGGGCACCTGGGTGGCTCAGTGGGTTAAGCCGCTGCCTTCAGCTCAGGTCATGATCTCAGGGTCCTGGGATCGAGTCCCGCATCGGGCTCTCTTCTCAGCAGGGAGCCTGCTTCCTTCTCTCTCTCTCTCTGCCTGCCTCTCAGTGTACTTGTAATTTCTCTCTGTCAAATAAATAAATAAAATCTTTTTAAAAAAAAAAACAGCAAAAATAAATCAGCTTATAAATGAACTTCATCAGTAGAGGTATTTGGACAATATTTTTGAAATGCATAAAGTTATATTCTAAATCATCTGCTCATTTAATCTTTATAGGCTCACAGTATGAGAATGAATATGTACGCCAGTTCATCTACCTATTACCTATATCTGTCTATATGTCTATATGTAATCTCTCTGAATTTATATATATATATAAATAAACACATAAAATTTATGTGTTAGAAGAGAAAAATTAAATATCTATAGATGGCCTATATATAGACATGTAGGCACATGTGTACACACACACACACTCACACACACAGCAAGAACAAGAGCAAGAGAGAAGGAGCTTAGGGTATCATATTAGAGAATGAATATAAATATAAGAAACTGAAATATGCCCAGTGGCACAGTGTCATCAATACCAGTGAATATGGAGACCTATAAACAAATAGTTGCAACACATATTATACATAATAAACATAGTGAGAATATATGTACTTCCATATTTTTTCTAGAATTTTCTTAAATATTTTATAATTAAAATTTATTTAATTGTTTTAAACTAAGATATTTTCAAATTTTATGTAATAAAATGTAGATAGCAAAACTTTATATGCTTACTTTTTGCCTTTTGACTGTACCGACACTTTATTTATATTTCGCATCCATTTCTCTCAGAATTTGTATTTTGGCTTAACTATGAACACTTTCCCTACTTTCTAAATTCTGGCTTTTTATGTAGTTTCAAAATTTTGATGTAGATTTAAAGTTATAAAATTAGACAATGCTATTAATATACTGAAATATGAATTTCTAAAACAATGATTTTTCATTGGCACAATTAGTGGATATGAGCTAAATATACCACAAGACTGATGAGTATCTATCTTTGGAGTTTGGGGTTATCATTAACGTAGGATCAGCATCTCATATCAACTGGCTTGATTTGTTCCACTTTCAATAGCTCATTGATAGCCTGATGTCAATGTATTATAGTAGTCATTGTGGTGTTCATATGTATTGTATATTAAGGTAAAAGATTACATTTGCTCTTAGATCTGTTATATCCATATGCTCTTAGATCTGTTAGAATAACATTTGTTTAAAAGGGTAGTTTTAGATAGAAGTACAATCATTGATGTTTAGAAATTCTGTAGTAAGTATCCTTAGAATAATTATTTATTTAGGTTTAATTAAATTTCATCAAGTGATGCTTATTGATAATTTATTTCAATGATGAGACTTCTAATATATTTTTCTGTCACAATTATAAGATGTTATCAAGAGAAAAGTAATAATATAAAATGTTGATTTACATATTATCTGAAACTATATGACACTGTAATAAGAAGTCTCTCTCTCCAGAAAGAAGGAGGAAATATCTCTAAGAGTGCATAAACATAAACATGTAAAATTGGAAATGTCTTTAGTTAAAACCAAATAAACAATATTTTGCAAAGTAACGGGCAGTGAAACAACCAACTTTCTCAATCTATGCATTTTATTTGAATAAATACAGCTGAAGATTGAGATGCTTCATCTGCCAACTACATGTTCAGATTGCTAATCTTTCACTATACACTATGATGTAAAGTCATGCTTTCCTATCAAGTGCTTCTTATAGAACTTTAGGTTTTCTTACTAAAATTTATCTTATTAGTGTTGATTTAAAACTTATTAGTGTTGATCTAAAAATTTGAGGCTCAAATTCTGACATCCAATTTTCCTGACATTTTATCTCAAACTTTAGACCTTATTAAATTTGATTTTGCTTGGGGATCCAGGGTGGCTCAGTCGAGAAGCATCTGCTTTCAGCTCAGGTCATGATCCCATTGTCCTGGGATAGAGCCCATATCAGGCTCCCTGCTCAGCAAGAAACCTGCTTCTCCTCTGCCTGCTGCTCCCCCTTCTTGTGCTCCCCCCTCCCTCTCCCTCTCCCTCTCTCTCTCTGTCATAAATAAATAAAATCTTTAAAATTTTTTTTTGGTTTTTCCCAAATAAAGTAATGAGATTTGGGGAGGGGGGCATTTTAGGATAAGAGAGTACCACATCCATGAATGGGCAGATGTGTGATTATATTAGATATATACCTTATTGAGCGAAAGCCAGACGGATAGATGTGTGTGGTGATGGTAGTGGTGATTATTATTGGAAGCCAATTCTCTAAGGGTCTCTTGTATTTCCACCTGTATTGTAACAGGTTTTTGTTATTGTTTTTTTAAGAAATATTTTATTTATTTATTTATTTATTTATTTATTTGGCAGGCAGAGAGGCAGGCGGGGGGCGGGGGGAGCAGGTTCCCTGCCATGCAGAGAGCCCAACACGGGGCTCGATCCCAGGACTGTGAGATCATGACCTTGGCCCAAAGTCAGAAGCTTAACCCAGTGAGCCACCCAGGTGTCCCATGACAGCTTTTTTTATCCAGATTATTTTTTCAAGGATTTTTGTATGTAAGCAGCCCTGAAAGATGGAGGTTGTGTCTCTCTCCAGGGCAAATGTAGATTTATTAGCTGTCCAGAATAAGGATAATAATGTTCCATTAATGGGACAAATGCTGAGCAGATTTGCTAGTAGCTTCCTTAGACATTTGCAGCTTTCTTAAATTAGGGGTTTTTAGCTGTAATACAAACTTAATTACTTTACAGCATCCATCTCACACACCTCTGCATCACCAGGGGAATTAGTGAAAACATGAAATTCTGTCTGCCTGCTTGGCTGAGTTAAGAGTCTTTTGCCTTTGACACAGGAGTGTTATGTCTTGTGGCAACATCTTTGAAGTTTTGGCAAGCACACTCATTAGTTGTAAGTAGGATAAACTAATTAGACAATTCAGTTATTGACAGTGGTCATTATGGACCTAATCTAGCATACTACCCCTCTTCATGCCAAAAAGGAAATCAACTTCAAAAATGCAGTGTTGGGCATTTCCACCTAGACTAAGCTTATTTTTGAAGAGTTACTTGGCCATATTTATGTTAAAAATTTTCCCCATTGAAAAAAAATGAAAGCTTTTTTTTTTTTTTTCCATTGAGTATTCCATTGAATAACACTAAAGTAGATCCTTAATGCACGGTGAGACAATTAACACCTTGTCAACACATTTTCTGACTATACTAGAGAACATTCTCTAATGTCTTCTTGTATATTTTAATAGTAATGTGACCACTAAGTGGAGAAGTTAAGAGAATGATGTCATGCAAAGTAGATATTACCAAGAGGTGTACTTTTTGAGTTCCAAAGAAATGCTCTGAAACTTGTATTTTTTTTCCAGCAACTTTCTATAATATATTCCATGCTTTCATTCAAGTATGTCCAAATGATTTTGCAAATAGCAAGTCAGAAAAACTTTATAAAACACAGAAACTGATATTCAGGCTTTGTTGGGGGAAATTGGCAGAGGACTCCTTTCTACATCTTTTCTATTGATCATTCGAGCCAACACAGCTAGGTAGTAGCTCTTATTATGTTATTATGAATTGAGATATAGAAATATGAAACACAGTATTACTGTTTGATTGTTTCCAACTAATTTTTGTATAATATTGTGTGTTGATCTACTGTTGATTTTTCTTATGTATTCAGGATTGTGTTGACTGAAAAGAATAGGCTAAAGGATTATTTGTTATGATAAAGCAACAATCTCAGTTGTGTTTTTTTAATTTGGGATTGCTATTCACTAAATTATTAGGTTAATATATTTGAAATACATTTTTACCATTTGAAAAGTACGAGTAATTGCACATGACAATAGTTTAGGTGATTCTATGGGAAATATTCAATTCTATTCAAAATACAGAAAGATATAGAAGGATGGAAGAAAATGTGAAATAGGAGGAAAAGAAGAAGAAGAAAAAAGGAGGTATAGGAAGGGGGAAGGGGAAATGCAAGATAAGGAAAAGGAGGAGATAGAAAGTTAATGATTTTGTAAAAAAGCAGATATGAATATACTTGTAGTTTAAGATATTACTAGTTAAAACCAAAAAAAGCAACAAAAACATTGAAATAAGAGTTAATCTAGGAGATCTTTATAGACTTGTATTATCAATATTTACATGCTCAAATATATATTCATATATATAACTATTCAGTATATTTTCTGTATGTACATATATACATGTATACATACAGACACATATATGCACACATAGATATGTTCCAACAAGGTCACATCAAGAAAATATATATATAGATGTATTTAGTCATTTTAGAATCAGCACAGATTTTTACCTGTTTTATCACAATTTCCTTGAAATTCTGGCATATGTAGGGTTATCTCCTCTTTTATGTTTTTGTGCCTTACATGTGTTACTGTCATTTGTCTTTTGTATGGGTTGAGTATCTGTCTTCTTGTGTAAAGGGTAAGCAAGATGGAGTCTTTTTCAGTTTGAATCATCAGCATGTAAGCATCATGCCTAGGTTATAGTAGTGACTCAACAAATACCTGTGGAATTAATCACATAAATGCTTTCACAAATAATTTTGAGTATCTTCTGTATGCTTACTAATGTTTTAGACATTGAGCAGTTAGTGGTCAAAAGGATAGAATACCTTTACTTCTGTTGTTCCCTATCTAAAAAGATTACAGGCAAATAATAACCATGCAATGTGTTGAGGAACACAACAGGATAAATTGTGAATTGTTTTGGGAGCACATAACAAGATGCTTTATTCTGTGGTTATCTTGATTAAATGACAGTAAGGTAAAGCTTGAAAAATAAGGAAGAGCTAGGCATGAATTGGGTTAAATAGCATTCCAAAAATGACTTCAATTTCCCTCCAAAGTCTTGCCTTTAAATTCTGTAGATGTACACAGGAAATAATACTATAAACCTTGTACTAAAGGACCCTAGTATAAATTTTATTTTTACCTCAAGAAATTAAAATTATACCTTCCTTTTAATGTCACTCTATGTTACACTTTCAATGTTTACTTGAAGTACGGCATATAGGCATTAATTAAATGTATCTTCAAAACTTTGGATTTCAATATTGTTGAAATAGTGCTATAGTATTTACAGTCACTCTTGATGACTTTCTTTTTGTTTTGTTTTGTTTTTTTAAAGATTTTATTTATTTACTTGACAGGCAGAGATCACAAGTAGTAAGGGAAGCAGGCAGAGAGAGAGAGAGAGGAGGAAGCAGGCTGGGGGCTGGATCCCAGGACTCTGGGATCATGACCTGAGCCGAAGGCAGAGGCTTTAATCCACTGAGCCACCCCGACACCCCTACTCTTGATGACTTTCTATTTCATTATTCAAATTCAACTTATTTATAATTCCTGCTGGCTTTATTTTCAAAATATTCCCAGAATCTGATCACTTGTCACCAAATATACTGGCACAACCTCAGTCCATCAACTGTTGTCACTCTATGGATTAATGAAGGCTGTTTCCAAATGGTTTCTAGGTTTCTGGCCCTGTCCCTTTACAGTCATTACTCAACAAAGCAATGAGAGGAGTCTTTAAAAAATGGAGATCATATCACTTCAATTCTTAGATCTTCAGCTTCCATTTTCCTATCTCACTTAAAGCAAAAGACGAAGCATATTTATGGTGTACTAAATCCTACACTGCATCTTCTAGTACTTCCAGAGTCCTACTACTCTTGAACTATTCCTACAACTCCACTACATCTTCTATTTTATTTCCAGTTTGCTCTATTTTAGCCACAGTAAAATGCTTGCTGTTATCCAAACATATGAAACATGTTTGCACCACAGAATCTATTTTTTCTGATACCCTGTTTTTAATGCTTTTAATGCAAATTTCCATAAGTTTCACTCAATCAATTCCTTAAAATTTGAACTCCATTAAACTTCAAAGAGTTCTTGACAGACATTCTTTTTTTTTTCTTTAAGATTATTTATTTATTTATTAGAGAGAGAGAGAGCACTAGCAGAGGGAAGAGGCAGAGGCAGAAAGAGAAGCAGGCTCCCCACTGAGCAGAGATTCTAATGCACTGCTCTCTCCCAGGACCCTGGGGTCATGACCTGAGTGGAGGTCAGATACCCAACTGAGTCACCCAGGTGCCCTACATATACTTTATTTTTACACACACACATACACACATGTCCTTCCTCTAGCTCAAAAGTTATGAGCTGTCAAGGCAACAGATTAATTCAAATTTTTCTGCACTGTATCAGCACTATGAACAGTATCTGGCATGTAATAAGAAATGAATAAAAGACTGTTGATTGAGTGAATATTCATTGAGAACTTGAAATGTAAATGGTATAATTTTCCATGTAACTTTTTCAAACTAGATGATAGTATATATGTCCTTAAGTTGAAAACATTCAGCCATGTTCTGAAACCAAAACCAAAACTAAAAACAAACAGATATAGTTAAAAATAAATAAGGGGGCACCTGGGTGGCTCAGTCATTAAGCCTCTGGCTTCAGATCAGGTCATGATCCCAGAGTCCTGGGGTTGAACCCCACATTAGGCTCCCTGCTCAGCGGGGAGCCAGCTTCTCCATCTCCCATTCCCCATGCTTGTGTTCTCTCTCTTGCTGTGTATCTCTCTGTCAAATAAACAAATAAAATCTTCAAAGAAATAAATAGGAAGTTTCTATATATTTTCTATATATATATTAATTTATTCATTCATCAAATACTCTTGATAGACAACTTGTTTTAGGAACACGTGATAGCAATTAAACAAATATAAATAGGAAATTATATGTCCTTACTTTGAAAGAAATTATATCTCAATTTTAGATATAAATCATTAAATTAAGAATTAGAAATACAATACAGTCTACTAGAAATATTTTGGAAGGCATAGATGGAATACAAAATAAAAATACAAACAATATCATTAACCAAATCTTGAAGGATAAGTAGAAGTTTCCCACATCAACAGGAAAGACAGGTAGAGAAGGATACACATTCTCAAAAATAAAGGAAGGAGGAAAACTATTTTGATATGAATATAATATATATGGGATCAGAAAATGTAGTGTGCTAAGTCTGAAACATGGTACAAAATGAAATATATCAAGGAGTGTTTTAAACTCATTTAATGGGGGTCTTTTCATTTTGTCTCATGTCTCAAGATTCACCTTATAAAGTTATAATTTTAAAACTTCAGATAAGAAACTTATATTGGGATCTCAATTTTTAGCTTGTTTAATTTTTTTCTGGGGAAAATAGCATTAGAAATTATAAGGCATGAAAGATTCTTGTTTGATTTAGCTTAGACTATGTCCATTGTACATGGTTCACATGCAAGAGTTTTTGTCCATTTATTTAATCCATTTTTTTTAGTTTATTATGAACACTGTATTAAGAACTAGTATAGGTAAGTGAATCTGTACTTTTAATACAAACAGCATTTTATAGAAGAATTAGACAACATAACCAATATTGCCCATTTATAATATATAAAAGGAAAAAGAACTAAGACATAATGAGATTTTTTTATATATGCTAGTAACTGATTTTGTATTTTGCATTTTTTTTAATTGCATAGAATATACTGGTCAACTCCTTGGCAAAGCCATTACCTTCATTTCCATTTGTCACAAGGAAAACATGTTTGCTGAGTCTTCCTGCTGGAAGGAAATGAAATTGAATGGAAAGGAGGGAAAAGATGTACTGTTAAAAATATCTTATTAGGGGTACCTGAGTGCCTCAGTCAGTTAAGCAGCCAACTCTTGACTTCAGCTCAAGTCATAATCTTAGGGTGGTGAGATCAAGCCTATGTTAGGCTCCACTGGGCATGGAGCCTACTTAAAATCCTCTCTCTCCCTCTCTCTAAAAAAAACCAACAAAACAAATAAAAAAAAAAACCCTTACAATTTTTATAGGATTTTAGTTATTGATCTTTATTGATTGGAAAATATATTAAAATCAACAGAGAGGGCTTAAATATATTAATTTCCTCTGCTATACTCAAATTCCCCCAAGTCATATTAATGCATATTTGAGACTGGTTGCCAAATACATTCTACCACATTTTGAATTATGGAGTGTAAATTTTTATAAAAATGTGTTAAAACATTCTCATTTTTACTTCATTAAAACACTTGTGAAGAGTTTACAGCCCAGTCCATTTTAACATTAATTTCCATGCCTATGTTTTACATTGAATAGAACATATTTTGATTTTGTGTTAGTTGGAATAATTTTTGAATATTGCATATTCTAGATCAATAAATGTACCTCTGCTGATTCTTTTTAATATCAAAGAATATAAAAACACATTATATATTTTAGCATATTCATTGATACAATAAAATATTCATAAAATATAATTTAAATTCAAGTTGTTCTATAACCTTAATTAATATAATCAAATTATATTTTAAACTATTTAATGCTCTCAATTTCCTAATAGAAAATGTATTAGTTCATGCAATGGCAATAAAATTTCACAAGGAATGTTTTTCCTGCAATCTTTTAAACATTTCTTTTTTCCAATTATAGGGATATTATAGGGAGTATTTGAACACCTTCAATATGCTTCTTTTTCCTATGTTTTCTAAAATGGCTTCATATAAAATTAAATATGATTTAGAAATATATCCTAAAACAGAATGGTCCCATACCCCCTGTCAAAAAATAATTTGAAAACCAAAAGTCATTGTTATATTGTAAATATAAAAGAAAACAAACAAAAAAAAAATGGTACTAAGATCTATAGGCAAGAAGAGAAGAAAAATATTAAGTCATTTGCACTCTTATGAAATGAAGCAAACAAACCATCAAGGAAAATAAAGATGATTGGAGCCTTTTTTTTTTTCTTTTGTTTTACTTAGGGAACTTTAAAATATACCTGGATATGGGTCAATATGCATTTTTTATTGTTTTGTAGTCAAAATGGGAATTATATAAAAACTATAGTAATCTATAAGACAACTTAATTTCTGCCAAACATCCCACTGAATTGTTGAGGTTATTGACTTCTTTAACACAGGAGATTCAAAAATTTTCCATCCTTTCAGACTGCCCAGAAAGAAATGATGCTATTAACATTATAGTACATGATCACAGAATCTCACATACCTAGCATTTCATGGCTTGAATGAATATTATTTTTTTAAAGTATTTCTTAATCCATGTGTTATGATGATATTGGAGACTAGATTTAATTAAATTTAATAGCTCTTTTGGCCTATTGGTATACAAAATAATTTCTAGTAACGTTAATATAATGTATTAATAATCATAATCTATTTGTCTTACCAGAAGGAGTATATCTACAGTAGATAAACCCTATGATACTCCTCTGATACTGCATAGGACCCATGTCTGCATAATTTCCTCCATTTGAGGGTTAACAGTACCTGTGATGTGCTTGTCACCAATAGAATATGGCAAAGGTAATGAGCTATGTCACCCCACAATTATATTACATAAGTTTCTGTCCTTCTGACAGACTCACTCAAGATAACTTCCTCTGTCTTTGAAGAAGTAAGTAACCACATTGGGAGGCTCATAGAGAAAGTGACAGTTGTCTCTAGGAACTGACAGTTGCCTCCAGCTGAGAGTCAGCAGAAAGTTGGTACCCTCAGCCCTACAATCACAGGGTAATGAATTCGGCCCACGAAACTAAGTAAACGTGAAAGTGGATTCTTCAGATGAGAATGGAATCCAGTTGTCACACTGATTAATTGTCATAATCACAGAATTCACCCTAGCTGTGCCTGGCTTCTAATCTATAAAAATTATAATAAATATTTGTTCTTTTAAGATACCAAAGTTTTGTAATTTGTTACATGGTTATAGAAGACTAATACAACCCCCAAATCTTTTTGAAAAGAAGGGCACACAGTGACAATTGCATGCACAATTTAATAGTAAATGTGAATATTACAACAGAGAAAAGAGCAAGAAATCAGAATGTGGGAGGCTTCAGTCTTTCCCATAACTTATCTTTCAAAATATGAGAGTCAGTTAATCTCTGAATTTCAATTATCTGGTTTTTTTATTGAGATATAATTGACATGTAACATATTAGTTTCAGGTTTACAACATAATGACCTGATATATGTAAATATTGCAAAATGATCACCACAATAAGTCTAGTTAACATCCATCTCCACATATAGTTATATTTTTTCCTTATGATTGTAACTTTTAAGATTTACTTTCTGGTAGATTTCAAATACATAATTTTGAATACACAACTACAGTTGTCATGACGCATGTTACATCCCCATGACATTAATTTTGTAATGAGTAAGTTTGTACATTTTGTCTAACTTCACCTACCCCATCCACCCTCTGCTGCCCACCTCTGAAAACCACTAACCTGTTTTCTGTGTCTATAATTTTTCTTTCTTTTTTTTTTTAAGGTGACACATATAAGTGAGATGATGTGGTATTTGTCTTTATGTGACTAATTTCACATATCATAATGCCCTGAAGTTCGACTCAAGTTGTCACAAATGTCAAGATTTCCTTGTTGTTGTTGTTTTTATGGCTAAATAATATTCATTGTATGTATGTATGTGTGTGTATACATATATATATATCTGTATATATACAAACACACTACATTTTCTTTATTCACTTATTGGTCCATGGATACTTAGGTTGTTTCCATGTCTAGCTTTCGTAAATAATATGGCAATAAACATAAAGGTGCAGATATCTCTTTGAAGTAATGTTTTAATTTCCTTCAGGTAAATACCGAGGAGTGGAATTGCTGGATCATACAGTAGTTCAGTTTTTAATTTTTGAGGAATCTCCACACATTTTGCATAGTGGTTGTGCCAGTTTATATCCCCACCAACAGTGCTTAAGGGTTCCCTTTTCTTTGTATCCTTGCCAACACTTATCTTTTTGATAATAGCCATTCTTTTTTTTAATTTTTAATTTTTTATAAACATATATTTTTAACCCCTGGGGTACAGGTATGTGAATCACCAGGTTTACACACTTCACAACACTCAACATAGCACATACCCTCCCCAATGTCCATAACCCCACCCCCCTTCTCTCAACCCCCAGTTTCTTTTGTGAGATTAAGAGTCACTTATAGTTTGTCTTCCTCCCAATCCAATCTTGTTTCATTTATTCTTCTCCTACCCCCTTAACCGCCCATGTTGTATCTCCACTTCCTCATATCAGGGAGATCATATGATAGTTGTCTTACTCTGCTTGACTTATTTCGCAAAGCATGATACCCTCTAGTTCCATCCACGTCGTCGCAAATGGCAAGATTTCCTTTCTTTTGTTAGCTGCATAGTATTCCATTGTATATATATACCACATCTTCTTTATCAGTTCATCTGTTGATGGACATCTAGGTTCTTTCCATAGTTTGGCTATTGTGGACATTGCTGCTATAAACATTCGGGTGCACGTGCCCCTTCGGGTCACTACGTTTGTATCTTTAGGGTAAATACCCAATACTGCAATTGCTGGGTCATAGGGCAGTTCTATTTTCAACATTTTGAGGAACCTCCATGCTGTTTTCCAGAGTGGTTGTACCAGCTTGCATTCCCACCAATAGTGTAGGAGGGCCCCCTTTCTCTACATCCTTGCCAGCATCTGTGTTTTCCTGACTTGTTAATTTTAGTCATTCTGACTGGTGTGAGGTGGTATCTCATTGTGATTTTGATTTGTATTTCCCGGATGCCGAGTGATATGGAGCACTTTTTCATGTGTCTGTTGGCCATCTGGTTGTCTTCTTTGCAGAAATGTCTGTTCATGTCCTCTGCCCATTTCTTGATTGGATTATTTGTTCTTTAGGTGTTGAGTTTGCTAAGTTCTTTATAGATTCTGGACACTAGTCCTTTATCTGATATGTCGTTTGCAAATATCTTCTCCCATTCTGTCAGTTGTCTTTTGATTTTGTTAACTGTTTCCTTTGCTGTGCAAAAGCTTTTGATCTTGATGAAATCCCAATAGTTCATTTTTGCCATTGCTTCCCTTGCATTTGGCGATGTTCCTAGGAAGATGTTGCTGCGGCTGAGGTCGAAGAGGTTGCTGCCTGTGTTCTCCTCAAGGATTTTGATGGATTCCTTTCTCACATTGAGGTCCTTCATCCATTTTTAGTCTATTTTTGTGTGTGGTGTAAGGAAATGGTCCAATTTCATTTTTCTGCATGTGGCTGTCCAATTTTCCCAACACCGTTTATTGAAGAGGCTGTCTTTTTTCCATTGGACATTCTTTCCTGCTTTGTCGAAGATTAGTTGACCATGGAGTAGAGGGTCTATTTCTGGGCTCTCTACTCTGTTCCATTGATCTATGTGTCTGTTTTTGTGCCAGTACCATGCTGTCTTGATGACGACAGCTTTGTAATAGAGCTTGAAGTCCGGAATTGTGATGCCACCAACGTTGGCTTTCTTTCTCAATATCCCTTTGGCTATTCGAGGTCTTTTCTGGTTCCTATAAATTTTAGAATTATTTGTTCCATTTCTTTGAAAAAGATGGATGGTATTTTGATAGGAATTGCATTAAATGTGTAGATTGCTTTAGGTAGCATAGACATTTTCTCAATATTTATTCTTCCAATCCAGGAGCATGGAACATTTTTCCATTTCTTTGTGTCTTCCTCAGTTTCTTTCATGAGTACTTTATAGTTTTCTGAGTATAGATTCTGTACCTCTTTGGTTTGGTTTATTCCTAGGTATCTTATGGTTTGGGGTGCAATTGTAAATGGGATGGACTCCTTAATTTTCTTTCTTCTGTTTTGTTGTTGGTGTAGAGAAATGCAACTGATTTCTGTGCATTGATTTTATATCCTGACACTTTACTGAATTCCTGTATAACTTCTAGCAGTTTTGGAGTGGAGTCTTTTGGGTTTTCCACATATAGTATCCTATCATCTGCAAAGAGTGATAATTTGACTTCTTCTTTGCTGATTTGGATGCCTTTAATTTCCTTTTGTTGTCTGATTGCTGAGGCTAGGACCTCTAGTACTATGTTGAATAGCAGTGGTGATAATGGACATCCCTGCCGTGTTCCTGACCTTAGCGGAAAAGCTTTCAGTTTTTCTCCATTGAGAATGATATTTGCGGTGGGTTTTTCATAGATGGCTTTGGTGATATTGAGGTATGTGCCCTCTATCCCTACACTTTGAAGAGTTTTGATCAGGAAGGGATGCTGTACTTTGTCAAATGCTTTTTCAGCATCTATTGAGAGTATCATATGGTTCTTGTTCTTTCTTTTATTGATGTGTTGTATCACATTGACTGATTTGCGGATGTTGAACCAACCTTGCAGCCCTGGAATAAATCCTACTTGGTCATGGTGAATAATCCTTTCAATGTACTGTTGAATCCTATTGGCTCGTATTTTGGTGAGAATTTTCGCATCTGTGTTCATCAAGGATATTGGTCTATAGCTCTCTTTTTTGATGGGATCCTTGTCTGGTTTTGGGATCAAGGTGATGCTGGCCTCATAAAATGAGTTTGGAAGTTTTCCTTCCATTTCTATTTTTTGGAACAGTTTCAGGAGAATAGGAATTAGTTCTTCTTTAAATGTTTGGTAGAATTCCCCCGGGAAGCCATCTGGCCCTGGGCTTTTGTTTGTTTGGAGATTTTTAATGACTGTTTCAATCTCCTTACTGGTTATGGGTCTGTTCAGGCTTTCTATTTCTTCCTGGTTCAGTTGTGGTAGTTTATGTTTCTAGGAATGCATCCATTTCTTCCAGATTGTCAAATTTGTTGGCATAGAGTTGCTCATAGTATGTTCTTATAATAGTTTGTATTTCTTTGGTGTTAGTTGTGATCTCTCCTCTTTCATTCATGATTTTATTTATTTGGGTCCTTTCTCTTTTCTTTTTGATAAGTCTGGCCAGGGGTTTATCAATTTTATTAATTCTTTCAGAACCAGCTCCTAGTTTCGTTGATTTGTTCTATTGTTTTTTTGGTTTCTATTTCATTGATTTCTGCTCTGATCTTTATGATTTCTCTTCTCCTGCTGGGCTTAGGGTTTCTTTCTTGTTCTTTCTCCAGCTCCTTTAGGTGTAGGGTTAGGTTGTGTACCTGAGACCTTTCTTGTTTCTTGAGAAAGGCTTGTACCGCTATATATTTTCCTCTCAGGACTGCCTTTGTGTGTCCCACAGATTTTGCAGTCAAATGCTCTACCACTGAGCTATACCCCCTCCCACAGATTTTGAACCATTGTATTTTCATTATCATTTGTTTCCATGATTTTTTTCAATTCTTCTTTAATTTCCTGGTTGACCCATTCATTCTTTAGAAGGATGCTGTTTAGTCTCCATGTATTTGGGTTCTTTCCAAACTTCCTCTTGTGGTTGAGTTCTAGCTTTAGAGCATTGTGGTCTGAAAATATGCAGGGAATGATCCCAATCTTTTGATACCGGTTGAGTCCTGATTTAGAACCGAGGATGTGATCTATTCTGGAGAATGTTCCATGTGCACTAGAGAAGAATGTGTATTCTGTTGCTTTGGGATGAAATGTTCTGAATATATCTGTGATGTCCATCTGGTCCAGTGTGTCGTTTAAGGCCTTTATTTCCTTGCTGATCTTTTGCTTGGATGATCTGTCCATTTCAGTGAGGGGAGTGTTAAAGTCCCCTACTATTATTGCATTATTGTTGATGTGTTTCTTTGATTTTGTTATTAATTGGTTTATATAGTTGGCTGCTCCCACGTTGGGGGCATAGATATTTAAAATTGTTAGATCTTCTTGTTGGACAGACCCTTTGAGTATGATATAGTGTCCTTCCTCATCTCTTATTATAGTCTTTGCCTTAAAATCTAATTGATCTGATATAAGGATTGCCACTCCTGCTTTCTTCTGATGTCCATTAGAATGGTAAATTCTTTTCCATCCCCTCACTTTAAATCTGGAGGTGTCTTCGGGCTTAAAATGAGTTTCTTGTAGGCAACATATAGATCTTTTTTTTTTTTTTTTATCCATTCTGATACCCTGTGTCTTTTGATTGGAGCATTTAGCCCATTTACATTCAGTGTAACTATTGAGAGATATGATTTTAGTGCCATTGTATTGCCTGTAAGGTGACTTTTATTGTATATTGTCTCTGTTCCTTTCTGATCTACCACTTGTAGGCTCTCTCTTTGCTTAGAGGACCCCTTTCATGATTTCCTGTAGAGCTGGTTTGGTGTTTGCAAATTCTTTCAGTTTTTGTTTGTCCTGGAAGCTTTTAATCTCTCCTTCTATTTTCAATGATAGCCTAGCTGGATATAGTATTCTTGGCTTCATGTTTTTCTTGTTTAGTGCTCTGAAAATATCATGCCAGCTCTTTCTGGCCTGCCAGGTCTCTGTGGATAAGTCTGCGGCCAATCTAATATTTTTACCATTGTATGTTACAGTCTTCTTTTCCCGGGCTGCTTTCAGAATTTTCTCTTTGTCACTAAGACTTATAAATTTTACTATTAGGTGACGGGGTGTGGACCTATTCTTATTGATTTTGAGGGGCATTCTCTGCACCTCCTGGATTTTGATGCTTGTTCCCTTTGCCATTTTGGGGAAATTCTCTCCAATAATTCTCTGCAGTATACCTTCTGCTCCCCTCTTTCTTTCTTCTTCTTCTGGAATCCCAATTATTCTAATGTTGTTTCGTCTTATGGTGTCACTTATCTCTTGAATTCTCCCCTTGTGGTCCAGTAGCTGTTTGTCCCTCTTTTGCTCAGCTTCTTTATTCTCTGTAATTTGGTCTTCTATGTCGCTAATTCTTTCTTCTGCCTCATTTATCCTAGCAGTGAGAGCCTCCATTTTTTATTGCACCTCATTGATTGCTTTTTTTATTTCAACTTGGTCAGATTTTAGTTCTTTTATTTCTCCAGAAAGGGCTTTTATATCTCCCGAGAGTGTTTCTCTAATATCTTCCATGCCTTTTTCAAGCCCAGCTAGAACCTTGCGAATCGTCATTCTGAACTCTAGATCTGACATATTACCAATGTCTGTATTGATTAGGTCCCTAGCCTTCGGTACTGCCTCTTGTTCTCTTTTTTGTGGTGAATTTTTCCGCCTTGTCATTTTGTCCAGATAAGAGTATATGAAGGTGCAAGTAAAATACTAAAAGGGTGGCAACAACCCTAGGAAAATATGCTTTAACCAAATCAAAAGAGATCCCAAATCATGAGGGGTGAGAAAGGGGATAATAAGAGGTTCAGAAAGAAAAAAAAAAAAGCAACGAAAAGAAACAATTACAAAAAGAAAATGAATAAAGAAAAAGTATAAAATAGAAAAAATATATATATATTAGATAAACTAGGTAAAAAACATTAAAAAAGAAAAGCATAAAAGTTAAAAAATTAGCAGAAGTAGAGAAAAAACAATTGAAAAAGAAAAAAAATTAAATTAACTGCAAGACTGAAGAGTCATGGGGAAAAAGCCATGAGTTCTGTGCTTTGCTTTCTCCTCCTTTGGAATTCTGCCACTCTCCTTGTTATTGAAACTGCACTCCTTGGTAGGTAAACTTGGTCCTGGCTGGATTTCATGTTGATCTTCTGGGGGAGGGGCCTGTTGTAGTGATTCTTAAGCGTCTTTGCCCCAGGAGGAATTGCACAGCCCTTACCAGGGGCTGGGCTGAGTAATCCTATCCAGGTTGCTTTCGGCAGTTTTTATTCCCTGAGCGCTTTTTGTAGAGTTCGGGAGGACGGGATTGAAAATGGAGGCCTCCCGGTCTCTGGCCCAGAGGAGCCGAGAGTCTGGGGCCCCACTCCCTAGTGCGCCCTCAGAGAACCGTGCCCAATTACTCCCTTCTCCCTGGCCTCCAGCCGCTCTCCGAGCTCACTGAGCCTGCGACTGGTTCAAGGTAACCCCGAGCTGGGAGCTCACTCCTCTGCTCTGTCTCTGTAGCTGGCTTCCCCATTCTAATACCTGTAAACTCTGTGACACTCAGCCACCCCCAATCTTTCTGTGACCCTGCGGGACCTGAGGCCTTGCTGACCCCGTGTGGGCTTCACCCCGGTTTAGCCTCTGGAGCTATGTCCCTCAGCAAACAGACTTTTAAAAATCCTGATTTTGTGCTCCGTTGCTCTGCTGCTTGCTGGGAGCCGGCCCCTCCCCCCAGGTTATATCTTCCCATCACTTTGGATCCACTTCTCTGCCAGTCCTACCTTTCAGAAAGTGGTTGATTTTCTGTTTCTAAAATTGCTGTTCTTCTTCTTTTCAATCTGCCGTTGGATTTGTAGGTGTTTACAATCTTTAGATAAGCTATCTAGCTGATCTCCTGCTACCTGATGTAGTCTCAGCCTGCTACTTCTTCACCATCTTGACTCCTCCCCTCAAGAAATCATGTTCTTAAATTCCTGTAACCTCAACAAGTAACCACTCCGGCAAAAAAAGCTCAGGAGATCTTCCTGCTGATAATAGCCATTCTAATAGGTGTGAGGTGATAATCTTATTATTATTTTGACTTGCATTTCCTTAATGATTAGTAGTGTTGAACATTTTTGCACATACCTATTGTTCAACTGTATATTCTTTGCATAAATATTTATTCAGCTCCCCTGACTCCTTTTTTTTTTTTTTTAAGATTTTATTTGATAGGCAGAATCACAAGTAGGCAGAGAGGCAGGCAGAGAGAGAGGAGGAAGAAGTTTCCCTGCTGAACAGAAAGCCCGATGTGGGGTTCAATCCCAGGACCCTGGGATCATGACTTGAGCAGAAGGCAGAGGCTTTAACCCACTGAGACACCCAGGAGCCCCCCTCCCAACTGCTTTTTAATTGGATTGTTTGATTTTTTGCTTCTTAATTATGAGTTCTTCATAGATATGAAATTTTAATTCATTATCAGATATATTTCTGTATTTATTATATTTTAATAAATAAGTTTTATTTTTTTTATTATATTGTATTTATTATAATTTTTCTCCCATTCTATAGGTTGCCTTTCCCATTGCTGAAGGTTTCCTTTGCCATGTGGATGCTTTTTAGTTTGATGTCATCCCATTTGTTTATTTTGGCTTTTGTTTCCTTTGCTGTTGGTGGCAGATCCAAAAAAAAAAAAAAAGTCATTGCCAAAACTTATGTCAAAGACCTTACTGCTTGTTTTCTTCTAGGAGTTTTGTGATTTCATGTCTTATGGTTAAGCACTTAATCAACTCTAAGTTAATTTTTGTGTATGGTATAAGATAATGGTCCAATTTCACCCTTTTGCATGTGGTCATCTTGATTTCCCAGCACCATTTATTGATGAGACTGTCCTTTTTCCATTGTATGTTGTTGGCTCCTTTGTTGTAAATTAATTGACCATGTACATATGGGTTTATTTCTGGTTCTCTATTCTGTTCCATTGACTTATGTTTTTGTGTCAATACCATATTGTTTTTACTACTATAACTCTGTAATATAGATTGAAATCAGGAAGTGTGTTGCCTCCAGCTTTGTTTGTTTTTTTCAAGATTGCTTTGTATCCTTGAGTCTTGTGTATCTCCATATAAATTTTAGAACTGCTTGTTCTGTTTCTGTGAAAAAATGCTCTTAGAACTTTCATAGTTGTGAGGCACCTGGGTAGTTCAGTCATTAAGCACCTGCCTTCAGCTCAGGTCATGATACCAGGGTCCTGGAACATCAGAAGAGTCTAGCCTTTCTGTGTCTATGCTATAAACCTCTCCTATAATGCTCTTCTATATCATGCATTCCTATTTTACCTGTGGGAGGTAAGAACTTAATTATATTTAGTAACTCAAACTTTTAAAAATCTTTCTTTAGAGTACTCTGAATGCCATTTTCTCACTTAAGAATGACAATGACAATTATATAGTGCCTGTATAATGCATCCATGTTAGCAGTTTTTATAAACTTTATTTCCTTTATTATGCTATTATGTACTAAACCAGAGACACAAAGTTAATTTAATCCCTTAGATGTGAACAAAATATTCACTGAATAATCTATGTATGTCTTTTTTATGCGTTGATGCATGAATAATCTCTGTGATAACAGATATAAAAGCAATTTTCCATTGCAAACACTCAAAGATTGTCCTTTGGATTGAAGCACTATATGAGGACAGTTTAGTGTGCTACTGAAATGGTTCTATTGAAAGAGGGTCACAAAGATACTATATACCGTTCTGCTTTCTGTCATCTCAAAGTAGTTTAAAGAAATATTATTCTCCTCTGATATTCCAAATTTAATTAACATGAACAGATTATAGTAAATTACAGAGTTGTCTCCTTTCAGTTACTCAGCTACTCTTGCCATTTCAAAAATAGCTCAACTTCTAAGGTAGAGAAATGTATCCTTTGGCAAAGAAAGTTCAAGTGTTATGCCCTGTAACTAAAAACATGAATGAAACTTGATATGCAATCTAAAGAAATTGGAGCAGGCCTACATGAATAGAAAAATAATTTAACTTTATTTGAAATGTATAATAGAGAATAAGTAAACAGAAGTGAGTTTATTCAATAATAAGAAAGAAAAAGCTTGGAAAGAAAAAGCTTAGTTTTAGGTTATATGAAAAACGTTGTGTACAGTCACAGTGAATAGTTTTTCTCTCTATTCATTGAATAGAGGACAAGAAGGAATAAGATTAATTGCAGGAAGAAGTAAGTACTTCCTGACTAAGTGTCCTTAGCCACTAGAATGTGTTATAAGGGTGGTTACAATGCTTCCCTCACTGAAGTGTATGAAAAAAAAAATTATAAAAGTCATCCTCCTATAGTTAACATTCTATCCAAGTTAAAGTCAGGGAAAGAAATGTGTGGTAACATATGCCCCCTTTCAATCCAGTCTTAAGAGTGAATTTACAAATTTAAAAAATCATATTTCAATCATGTTCCCATGCCAACATTCAGTTTACAGAAAAATTTTCCTATCTTTGAGCTCATATTTGTTTGAATTTGACTTTTAAGCATTCTTGGAGGTTTCAGTTCAAGGTCTGATTTTTTTTTTAAATTTATTTATTTATTTATTTATTTTAAAGATTTTTTTATTTATTTATTTGACAGAGAGAGTTCACAGTAGACAGAGAGGCAGGCAGAGAGAGAGAGGGAAGCAGGCTCCCTGCTGAGCAGAGATCCCGATGTGGGACTCGATCCCAGGATCCTGAGATCATGACCTGAGCCGAAGGCAGCGGCTTAACCCACTGAGCCACCCAGGCGCCCTGATTTTTTTTTTTTTTTTAATCCTTCCCAATAAATTTTGTATTTCCCCATAAAAACTTAGTTTTTTTCAAAGTAAAAAGGTATATAAACATTTTTATTCAAAAAAGTTTATATCTTTGAAAATTCTAAAAAGAAATAATTTCACTTGATTTTCTTTACCCAGTTGAAGTAGAGATTTTAGGAAGGATTAAAAAAAAAAAAAAAAACTATAGAGTATCTTGCCATGCAATTGACTGCTGTGGAAGCCCATGTAGTGAAATGCTATTTAAAAAATAGAATTCAGGAACACCGAGGTGGATTAATCAGTTAAGTGTCTGCCTCCGGCTCAGGTCATGGTCCCAGAGTCCTAGGATCAAGGCCCACATCAGACTTCTTGCTTGGGATGGGAGGATGCTTCTCTCTCTACCTGCCACTTCCCCTGCTTCTGTGCTCTCTCTCTCTCTTTAAAAAATCTTTACAAAATATATAATTCAATGCATTTATAGCCACTAATATCATTATAACTATTAATATGGGGTTAGTCCTATCTCACGCTTTTAGGGCTTAAAGTAATTGCTATAGGGTTGAGAAGGGACATTTTTATTTTAGATACAAACATTCTAACATCTGTTATTTTCCATTTGTGGATTTTACTCCTTATTTTTTTATGTTATTTATTCTTTATAGTACCACACTCTGGCCTGTGACACTGACTGTATCTCACAGGGACTATGCAAACAATCTAATGAGACAACATTTATTTACTCATGTTAAAATAGAATAAGAGGTTATAAAATCATAACTATTTTGCCTTTAAGAAAGATGAACTAAACATAATGCTTTGATAAAAATATTTAAAAACATAATAACACATTGACTCTTATGCAAAATAAAATGTCATTAAGTCAGCTTATTTTAGGAGACAATAAAATTCTGTTGGCATATGGAGTGTTGCAGTTATTAAATTAACCTGTTCATGTTGTGAATTAGAATAATGGAAGTCTTTTTCTAGTTTGAAAGAGTAAGTGTTCCTAGTACAGAGGACATAAAAGGAAAGAGTTTTAGGAGAACATCATTACTGGAGGGAGTCAAACAATGTTCCAAAGTCTTTTGTTTTAGCGTTGAGAGATATGAATCAGAGAATTAAACCAAGATATCAGTTAAATAAAAAAAAGACATGTGTAAAAGGAATAATTGCATGCATTATTTTTACCTTCAGAAGACTTCAGAGCTATAATAGAGTAAAAATCAATTGTTCAAAGTCCCTGTCAGTCAGAGGCTTAAACAAAATTATTTCTTAATATTACTCCCCTAGTTCTGTCATTTTTCTTTGCTTTTTTCCTTTTAAAAATTTCCCCAGTTTTATTTAGTTATAATTGACAAAAGTTTCATACATTCATGATGTACAATATGATGTTTTGATATACATATATTCTGTAAAATGATTATCACATCAAGCTAATTAACATGTCTATCACCTTACATAGTTACCTTTTGTGCATATGTTGAAAGAATACCTGAGATCTACTCTTTTAGTTAATTTCAGGTATGCAATACAGTAATATGAACTCCAGAATTTGTTAATGCTGCATAGCTGAGACATTGTATCCTTTAAGTAATATTTTCCTATTTCCTCCACCTCCCAGCCCCTAGCAACCACCATTCTACTCTCTACTTACATGAGTTCTAATTTTTTAGAATCCATATAAAATCATGCAGTCTCTGTCTTTCTTTGTCTGGCTTATTTCACTGAAGATAATGTCCTCCAAGTTCTTTCATGTTTCAGAAACGATAGCATTTTCTCTATTTAAAGGATGAACAATATCCTTATATAAATATATTCAGTTTTCTCAGTGTTTTATTGAAGACACTTTCCTTTCCTTATCATGTATTTCTGGCAACTGTGTTGAAGATTAGTTGACTGTAAATGTGTGGATTTATTTCTGGGCTCTCTCTATTCTAATCTATTGGTCTATATGCCCATTTTTACGCCAGTACCATGCTGTTTGAATTACTATAGCTTTGTAGTATTTTGAAACCAGGTAGTTTGTTGCCTCCATCTTTTTTCTTAAGGCACAAGATTGCTTTGGCTTTTCTTCCTTGGTCTTTTGTTATGACAGACAAATTTTAGACTTTTTTTTCCTATTTCGGTGAAACGTAGCATTGGGTTTTTGATGAGGACTGCTTCATATCTGTAGATTATTTTGAACAGTATGTACATTTTATTTTATTTTATTTTAAAGATTTTATTTATTTATTTGACAGAGAGAGAGCACAAGCTAGGGGAGAGGTAGGCAGGCGGAAAGGGAAAGTAGGCTCTGCACTGAGCAGAGCCCTGTGCAGGGCTTGATCCCAGGACCCTGAGGTCATGACCTGAGCTGAAAGCAGACACCCTTTTTTTTTTTTTTTTTTAAGATGTTATTTATTCATTTCACACAGAGAGAGAGACATCAAGAGAGATCAGTCAGGGGGAGTGGAAGGGAGGAGAAGCAGGCTTCCCACATAGCAGGGAGCTTGATGCAGGGCTCAGTCCCAGGACACTGGGATCATGAGCTGGGATCATGGTCTGGATCATGGATCATGGTCACTGGGATCATGATCTGAGCTGAAGGCAGATGCTTAATGACTGAGCCCCCCAGGTGCCCCTGAAGGAAGACATTTAACCAACTGAGCCACCCAGGCACCCCAGTATGGACATTTTAATAATATTAATTCTTTCAATCCTTGAAAATAGGATTTCTTTCCTTTTATTTGTGTCTCCTTAATTCCATCAATGTTTTATAGTTTCTAATACGTGGATCTGCTCCTCCCTGTTTAAATTTATCCCTATCTTTTTTTTTTTCCCCCCTAATGCTATTGTAAAAGAAATGTCTTCTTAATTTTGTTTTGGGATAGTTCATTGTTACTGTGTAGAAATGCAACTGATTTTTATATGTTGATTTTGTATCCTACAACTTTACTGGGCTCAGGTTTTGGTGGGATCTTTACAATCATGTTATCTGCAAAAAGAGATAATTTTCTGTCATCCTTTCTGATTTGGATGCCTTTTACTTATTTTTCCTGCCAAACTGTTCCATCAATATGGGACTTTTAGTACTATATTGAATAGAGGTGACACGAGTAGTATTGTTTTGTTCCTGATATTAGAAGAAAAGTTTTCAGCTTTTCACCATTGAGTATGGTATTAGCTGTGGGTTTGTCACATATGACCTTTATTATGTTGTGATACATTCTATCTATACCTTATTTTTTTTTTAAGATTTTATTTTATTTATTTGACAGACAGAGATCACAAGCAGGCAGAGATGGGGGGAAGCAGGCTCCCCACCAAGCAGAGAACCCGATGCAGGGCTCAATCCCAGGATCCTAGGATCATGACCTGAGGTGAAGGCAGAGGCTTTAACCCACTGAGCCTCCCAGACACCCATATCTATACCTTATTGATCAAGTTTTTACCATGAAAATGTGTTGAATTTTGTCAAAGGATTTTTCTGTGCCTATTGATATGATCATATGATTTCTTTCATTGTTACAATATGGTATACCACAGTAATTGACTTATGTATGCTTATCCAATTTTGCAACCCAGGGATAGATCCCACTTGATTATGGTGGATAATCCTTTTGGGTGGGATTATGGACATTGGGGAGGGTATGTGCTTTGGTGAGTGCTGTGAAGTGTATAAACCTGGTGATTCACAGACCTGTACCCCTGGGGATAAAAATATATGTTTATAAAATATAAAAAATTAATAAAAAAAAACTTCTAAATTCAGTTTGCTACTGTTTTGTTAAAGTTTTGTCATTTTTAAAGGTACCAATTCATGTATTTTCTTGATATCAAATATTACCTGGTTTGTAGCAGAGTAAATTCTTCCCATTTCATTCAGATAAGATTGCTTAGAGATGAGTGCCTATAGTTCCAGTGTCGCTGACCTTAAAATCTGTGTTTACATTTCTGGCTTTTTAATAATCAATTTCAATCTCTATACTGGTCCTATTCCTTCATTTGTACTTCTTGCCAGATTTGAGGCTGCAGCAATGCGTCTAACAATAGATTGGCAGGATCTAGAAGAGAAAGACAACAGGTAGTGTGGGGTTTTTGTTTTGTTTTGTTTTGTTGTCTAAACCAACAGCACGCCTATAAACCATGATTGTCCTATATACTTCCAGTCCTCATACTCTATTTCATTTTTTGTTGTGTATGTGTATCATTCCTACTAGACTCTAAACTGCCTGGAGGAAGATCACATCTCAAAGACTTTTGTGTTCCCAGGCAAATAGAACACTGCAAACACTGAATAATATGCTTCTGGAGTAAACATGAATTAATGAACTTGTTTGGATGAATTTCATACTTAGATCTCCATCCCCAAAATATCAATACTCTCCCCTGAGAACAGATCTTTTTCCAAGGCCAGTGACACATTATAATAATTAAAGCTACCTAATCATTTCCATCTGATTGATAGCTACCTTGATTTTCAGGTTTGCATTTAAAAAAAATGAAATGCACTATCAATGTGTAAAATTTGTTTTCAGTTTTCAAAAGAAAGAAATTCAAACTTTAAAGCAGACAAGGAGTTTTGGGAGTCTTTGAGACACCAAATGTCTAGGGGTGTTTGAACATTTGTATCAAAAGTAGTGTAAGAAAAATATTTTCGGGGGGGGAATCCTCATATTTAGAAAAATGGACTCAATTACTATCATGTGGTGGATTCAGAAAGGAATGAGCATGGAGAGTTACTCAAAAAGAGCAGCAAAAGAGGTACTTAGGTGGTTCAGTCTGTTAGGTGTCTGCCTTTGGTGAGGGTCATGCTCCCAGGGTCCTAGGATCCTGCTCAAATCCCGCTCCCTGCTCAGCAGGGAACCTGCTTCTCCCTCTTCCTCTGCAGATCCCTCCACTCTACTCATTCTCTCTTTCTTTCTCTGAAGTAAATAAATAAAATCTTTTTTAAAAAGAGAGAAGCAAAAGCAAACAATGTCAGGATTCTAGCACTTAGGAAATTCAGTCAATCAGGTAAGTTGTTTTATTTTTTTTAATCATTTTAATTTAATGAATTATTAAGTATTAAATTATTAAATTAATCATTATTTATTTATTTAAATATTTTAATTCGAGTCATCTGTGTAAAACTATATTGTTGCTGATCATTAACAGTGAGAGAGAGCCAGAGAGAGAAATATTTGATGATTAACCAGTTAATTTTTTTTTATAAACATATATTTTTATCCCCAGGGGTACAGGTCTGTGAATCACCAGGTTTATACACTTCACAGCACTCACCAAAGCACATACCCTCCCCAATGTCCATAATCCCACCCCTTTCTCTCAAACCCCCTCCCCCCAGCAACCCTCAGTTTGTTTTGTGAGATTAAGAGTCACTTATGGTTTGTCTCCCTCCCAATCCCATCTTGTTTCATTGATTCTTCTCCTACCCACTTAAGCCCCCATGTTGCATCACCACTTCCTCATATCAGGGAGATCATATGATAGTTGTCTTTCTCTGCTTGACTTATTTCGCTAAGCATGATACGCTCTAGTTCCGTCCATGTTGTCGCAAATGGCAAGATTTCATTTCTTTTGATGGCTGCATAGTATTCCATTGTGTATATATACCACATCTTCTTGATCCATTCATCTGTTGATGGACATCTAGGTTCTTTCCATAGTTTGGCTATTGTGGACATTGCTGCTATAAACATTCGGGTGCACGTGCCCCTTCGGGTCACTACGTTTGTATCTTTAGGGTAAATACCCAATACTGCAATTGCTGGGTCATAGGGCAGTTCTATTTTCAACATTTTGAGGAACCTCCATGCTGTTTTCCAGAGTGGCTGCACCAGCTTGCATTCCCACCAACAGTGTAGGAGAGTTCCCCTTTCTCCGCATCCTCGCCAGCATCTGTCATTTCCTGACTTGTTGATTTTAGCCATTCTGACTGGTGTGAGGTGATATCTCATTGTGGTTTTGATTTGTATTTCCCTGATGCCGAGTGATATGGAGCACTTTTTCATGTGTCTGTTGGCCATCTGAATGTCTTCTTTGCAGAAATGTCTGTTCATGTCCTCTGCCCATTTCTTGATTGGATTATTTGTTCTTTGGGTGTTGAGTTTGCTAAGTTCTTTATAGATTCTGGACACTAGTCCTTTATCTGATATGTCGTTTGCAAATATCTTCTCCCATTCTGTCAGTTGTCTTTTGATTTTGTTAACTGTTTCCTTTGCTGTGCAAAAGCTTTTGATCTTGATGAAATCCCAATAGTTCATTTTTGCCCTTGCTTCCCTTGCCTTTGGCGTTGTTCCTAGGAAGATGTTGCTGCGGCTGAGGTCGAAGAGGTTGCTGCCTGTGTTCTCCTCAAGGATTTTGATGGATTCCTTTCTCACATTGAGGTCCTTCATCCATTTTGAGTCTATTTTTATGTGTGGTGTAAGGAAATGGTCCAGTTTCATTTTTCTGCATGTGGCTGTCCAGTTTTCCCAGCACCATTTATTGAAGAGGCTGTCTTTTTTCCATTGGACATTCTTTCCTGCTTTGTTGAAGATTAGTTGACTGTAGAGTTGAGGGTCTATATAGTTTTACACAGATGACTGCAAACGGTAACCTGAACAAACATGACATACAGATTTCAAAATACATAATTTTTCAGTTATTATCTTTTGTTAATATTTGAAAACTTAGCTAATTCTTAAGTAGTTTTTGATAAAGTATAACTACCTAAATTTAAAAATAAAATATGAAATGTTAAATCCTCCTTTTTATACCTAACCAAAGCATAGTCAAAAGTGTTAGGTACATGCAAGATTTATTTGAATAAATTTTTTAAGATATCATAAGTATGTACCATACATTTATCTGTTAAGTTCTTCATTTTGATAGGCTTAACTAATTTTTACATGCATATCTTAAGAATAAAGAAAAGAAGAGAATAAGGAAAACATAGAGGAAATAATGTAAATAATGCCATTATTCTGAGTTATTTTCATAAGCAGATTTTATGTTCGACAAATATATAACTTATCTTGTTTGTAATCATCATATATATAAAATACATAAATAATTTGCAATTTAATTTTAGCCATCATGAATTTATCACAAATATTTCCAATTTCCAGGGGAGATTTTATAATTAACATACTAAATATGTCTAATGAGTCATTTTGTCAACATATTAAAATTTCTTAGATTTTTATAATGTTGCTGAAGATCCAAAATTTTGAGACCAAAATTACGATGTCAAAAACATGTAATTTGCTGAGAGCAGACCTCAAGTGTTCTCACCACACACTTGGAAAAAGGTAATTGTGAGGTGATGGACATGTTAATTAATTTGACTCTGATAATCATATACGGTGTATGTGTATATAAAAATATATGTGTATATAAAAATACCACTTTATATACTTTAAATGTATATACAATTCTTGTCACTCATAATTCAATAAACCTGAGGAAAATGTTAAAAAAATATTTTAATTCGATTAATTAACATATAATGTATTATTGATTTCAGAGGTACAGGTCTGTGATTCAGCAGTCTTATATAATATCCAGTGCTCATTACATCATAGGCCCTCTTTAATGTCCATCCTTGTTACCCCGTCCTCCCACCCCCATCCCCTCCAACAGCCCTTAGTTTATTTCCTATGAATAAGAATCTTGGGGCACCTGGGTGGCTCAGTGGGTTAAAGCCTCTGCCTTCAGCTCAGGTCATGATCTCAGGGTCCTGGGATCAAGCCCCAGATAGGGCTCTCTGTTCAACAGGGAGCCTGCTTCCTCCCCTCTCTCTCTGCCTGCCTCTCTGCCTACTTGTGATCTGTCTGTCAAATAAATAAATAAAATCTTAAAAAAAAAATCTCTTATCATTTGTCTCTCCCTCTAGTTTCATCTCCTTTTGTTTTGTATTTTATTTTATTTTTCAACCCAGTAAGTTTAAATCAATATTTTACCAAATAATCTCATGTTACATAATACAAATTAATACTCTTACGTATGATGTTATATTGTTTTGAGTAGTTTATCATCAAGAATATGCTCACTGACTTATGTTTAGAAACTTACTTAACCATTAGAGTTATTTATTTATTTTAAGATTTTATTTATTTATTTGACAGAAAGAGAAAGCATAAGAAGGAGGAGCAGCAGGCAGAGGGAGAAGCATGCTCTTTACTTAGCAAGGAGCCTGATGTGGGACTCGGTCCCAGGACCCCAGGATCATGACCAGAGCCAAAAGGCAGATGCTTAACCAACTAAGCCACCCAGGCACCCCTCATTAGAGTTGTTTAAAGTTTTCACCTGGGTGGCTCAGTGGGTTAAGCCTCTGCCTTCAGCTCAGGTCCTGATCTTGGGGTCCTGGGATGGAGACCCACATCGGGCTTTCTGCTCAGCAGGGAACTTGCTTCGCCCTCTCTCTCTGCCTGCCTCTCTGCCTACTTGTGACTGATCCCTCTCACTGTCAAATAAATAAATAAAATCTTAAAAGTTTTATCTTAGCAGTTAATATGGTGATATTTCTAAAAATTCTAATATTGCAAACAAATAATTTTTTAACTTCAACTTTATTGATATATAATTGACAAAGTTGTGAGATATTTAAAATGTACATTATGGTCATTTGAATATAAAGATATTATGAAAGAATTCCCCTCCTCTAGTAAATTAACACATCTACACATCCATCACCTTTATTTATTTATTTATTTACTTATGTGAGAATATTTAAGTTCTGTTCTCTTAAAAAATTTCAATTATACATACATACAGTGTTATCAACTCTACTCACCGTTCTCTGCATTAAATCCTTAGACCTTATTCGTCTTATAGTTGTAAGTTTGTACCCTTCCCCAGCCTCTCCCTATTTTTCCCACCCACTAGACCCTAGACTCAGGAGCCATTTTTCTATCTCTGTTTCTATGAGTTTGACTTTTTTTTTGAAGATTCTCAGTGGTAGCATACAGTATTTATCTTTCTCTGTCTAGCTTATTTCACTTTACATAATGCTCTCAAGGTCCATCAGTGTTGTCATAAAAAGTAGGTTTTCCTTCTTTTTCATATCCGTATAATATTCCTTTATACATATTAATGTCATATCTTCTTTATCTATTCATCTGTCAATTGACATTTAGATTATTTCCATATCTAGCTATTCTGAGTAGTGCTGCAATGAACATGGGAGTAAAGCTATCTCTTTCTTCAATAACTTGTTTTCATTCCCTTTGGATATATACAGAAGTGGCATTACTGGAACACATGTTAGTTGTATTTTTAATTTTTTCAGGAGCCACCATACTGTTTTCCAAAGTGGCTGAATCATTTGCATTCCCAACAACAATGCTCAGTGGTTCCCTTTTCTTTACATCCTCACCCATATTTGTTAATATTTGTGTTTTTGATAATGTGTGTGAAGTAATGTTTTGTTGTAGTTGTAATTTTAATTTACCTGAGGAGTAGTGATTTAGAGCACCTTTTCATGTACTTGTTGACCATCTGTATGTCTACTTTGGAAAAATGTCTATTCAGTACCTATTCCAATTTTTTTTTAATTTTTATTTCTTTGCAGCATAACAGAATTCATTGTTTATGCACCACTCCCAGTGCTCCATGGGATGCGTGCCCTCTATAACACCCACCACCTGGCTCCCACAACCTCCCACCCCCCACCCCTTCAAAACCCTCAGGTTGTTTTTCAGAGTCCATAGTCTCTCATGGTTCATCTCCCCTTCTAATTTCCCTCAACTCCCTTCTCCTGTCTTCCCACGTCCTCCGTGTTATTTGTTATGCTCTGCAAACAAGTGAAACCATATGATAATTGACTCTCTCTGCTTGACTTAATTTACTCAGCATAATCTCCTCCAGTCCCGTCCATGTTGCTACAAAAGTTGGGTATTCATCCTTTCTGATGGAGGCATAATACTCCATAGTGTATATGGACCACATCTTCCTTATCCATTCGTCTGTTGAAGGGCATCTTGGTTCTTACTACAGTTTGACGACCATGGCCATGGCTGCTATAAACATTGGAGTACAGATGGCCCTTCTTTTCACTATATCTGTATCTTTGGGGTAAATACCCAGTAGTGCAATTGGAGGGTCATAGGGAAGCTCTATTTTTAATTTCTTAAGGAATCTCTCATGCCAATTTTTAAATTAGATTTCTTCCTTACTGCCTGCCTTTCTCCCTCCTTTCTTCTCTCCATCTCTCCTCCCTCTTCTTCTTCTCCTTCTGCTCATTCTTCTTCTTGCTGTTGAATTATAAGTTTCTAGGATACCTTAGATATTAACCCCTTATCAGATGTACAATTTGAAAATATATTTTCCCATTCAGTAAACTGTCCTTTCATTTTGTTGAGAGTTTTCTTTACTGTGCAAAAAATTTTAGTTTGATTTAGTCCCACTTGTTGATTTTTGTTTTTGTTTCCTTTGCTTTTGGGTCAATTAAAAAAAAAATCTTTGCTAAGACAGTGTCAAAGAATTTTTTACCTGTGTTTTCTTCTAGGAGTTTT
This sequence comes from Mustela erminea, assembly GCF_009829155.1. Classification (NCBI taxonomy): domain Eukaryota; kingdom Metazoa; phylum Chordata; class Mammalia; order Carnivora; family Mustelidae; genus Mustela; species Mustela erminea. Next base: position 48,703,051 of record NC_045628.1, on the reverse strand, counting down.
ATGGTTTCAGGTCTTACATTCAAGTCCATTGTAAGTTGAGTCTTGCATACGCTGTAATAGAGGGGTCCAGTTTCATTATTGTACCTGTAGCTGTCCAGTTTTCCCAACAGCATTTTTGAAAAAACTTTCCCCATTGAATATTCTTGGCTCTTTTGTTGTAAATTAACTTGTTATATATGCATGGATTTATTTCTGGGCTTTCTGTTTTGTTCCATTTATATAGTCATCTCTTTTTATGCCAATATAATACTGTGTGCTTACTAACATAGTTTGAAAACTGATACATCCAGCTTTGTTTTCCTTTCTTAAGATTGGTTTGGCAATTTTGGATCTTTTGTGGTTCCACACAAATTTTACGATTGTTTGTTCTATTTATGCAGAAAATGCCATTTGAATTCAGATAAGGATTGCCTTCAATATATAGATTTCTTTAGGCAGTAGGGACATTTTAACAATATTCTTTTAATAATCCTTAATGAATCTTTTATCTCTTTATCATAAGTGACTTTGACTTTCAAAGAAAAAAGTGCCATAATATGTTTTCAGATGTGAAATGTGCATGACAAGCTCCTAATAAATCATTATTTTTATGCTAATAAAAAATAGAGACAATTCATAGGTGTGATTATATGATTAAAATTTTTAAAATATATTTTATAATATATTTGTAAAATTTCTCTCTTTGGAGCAATGATATTAAATTTAAATGTATGTAAATCCAGTTATGAATGATTGGTGAAAATTTTATAAGGGACAATTGGCAATAACACGGGATATACACCTCTTCTTATTTGACCTACCAGGCTATCTGCCTTATAATAACTAGCATTACTTTTCTTTCACTCTAATAAATGCTGCGTACATAGGAACATATCCCACAATATGTTGTAAAAACAATTTTAACAGTTTTCTGCCATCCCATCAGACTCCTAATTTACCTATTTGTATTTTGAATTCATTCTGTAACTTCTATGGAATAAAATGTTAATTGTGAAAACAGAGTGTAATTCCAATAAAAAAGTACAGATTTTTTACCATAGGATAGGAAAAAATGGTTTTAGACAATACAGAAAATATAAATTTTAATTTTAATCAGAGCCGTTACTTTCATTATTAAGTGGTTTATACCAAGCAGGGAAACTAAATGATTTCTGTAGGACTTCAAGATTTGATTAGTACAACATAAGCTCAAATCAGACTATTTTAATATCCTATTTTCCCTTAAAACCAAAAATTTAGGCTGTGGTCATCAAAAGCCTAGTGTATGTTAATAAAGTGCTGTAAAAGGCATGTGTCAGATGAAATGTCTGGCATAGTGCAGATAAGCTTTGATGTAAAGGGAATTACCAAGGACAAACCAGTTAACATTTAAAATGTATAAAGTCTATTTTGAATAAAGAAAGTGAGAAGAGATAATAAAAGTATCAAAAAGAAGCAAAATTAATTCATACAGTAAAATCAAGCAAAGGAAGAATGATGTGTAACACATATTTGAAAGGCTGTTTAACCAAAGGAACACTATTTTATGTCTTTGAGTATTGCATAAAAGAAAGTGAGAATAGATTAAAAAGTGCACACACAGTATATCAACATAGCAGAAATCTTCAAACACTTTGCATGTTTTTTTCAAATGAAAAATTATACATTATTATATTTTAACTACCCTGTTGCAACATATTTAGCAATGATGTTGATTATACCACTGAAAAAGCACTCTGTAATGCAGAGATAACAGAGATCCTGTCAATAACTAATAGTACTAGAATATCCAGTCAAGGTCCAACAATGCAAAATGGATGCTGTTTTCCGCATGTTACACTTTTTATGTGTAAAAAGTGCTTCTGTGCTTCTGATTCCCTTCAAGCCAGTTCATCTCACTGGTAATGTCAGTAGCCACTTGAATGGCCTATCTAGCTTAATGAAGTTTTGATAAGTGATAGTTCACTTGTTTGAAAGAATCTACTAAAGTATCCAGCGAGGCATTTCATTTGCTCAAATCTCTGTGAAATAGATACAGGTCTTCAAGGTAGAGTGATTAGTACACAGAAGCTTACATTGCCAAAGTCATAGAAACTTTAGGAACTGCCATAAATATCTACTAGTTCACAGTCTTTACTTCTTAGATTCAGAGGAAGCTGACAGTTAGAGGTAAAATTATTTGACAAGTTTCTACACCTAGTTAGGGACAAAGTAAAAATAAATCCAAGGATTTCTTACCACAAACCTTGGTCATTTCCCACCATACCACACTGCCATGATGTGTACGTTAACCAATTTTAGCTTTACATATGTCTTTCTTATTCCTTTCCAGTATTACAAATAGAACAGTTCCATATTTTATTTTCTTTGTATCTTTATTTGAAAGAAAAATGTTTAATTTCTACAAAATTTGTATACAAAATTTGTTTATTTCAGAATTGTCTTAATGTTGGCTGATCAGAGTAAGTAATTTTATAATGAAGAGAATGACCATTACACTCATGCCAATTTTTACTTGTGAAGGGGGTTTTATTGAGTTTTCTAAACATTTATAAAAAGATATTGAGAAAAACAATATTTAAGAGGTGGAAGAAAATACACTTTTATTAATAGATTGCCAAATAAAACATTTTTAGATAGCATTTAATGGATGCTCTCAAATTGAATACAAATAAGGAAAAAAGATGCATAAAGGGGTATATACTTGACAAACAAATATAAATGGAGTAGACATATTGAAGAGGAAAATATATATCGACTAATATTACTGCAGCAGAAATGAAACAAAATAGCCATAAGAAAGAACCAAATTAATATAGTAAAAAGTAAAATAAATGTACAGACTGAAAGAAATGTAAAAGGTGATGATAATAGAGCTTCAATAGTATGTTGTAATTATAACAACTTTAATGAACATTTTTGTTACTTAGTAAATATTATCTCCATTATATCTTCAAAGCAAATTCATACTTTTAAAAAAAATAACTAAGATAATGTGATCTTCCCATTTAACTCTTTCTCTTATTTATTTCATTTTATGCTAATAATATATTTCTGAAGACTTTGCTTGGTATTACCCATTTTTTTACTTTTGACTCATGTACTCATTCTGGCCCACAATTCCAAAATATTAACCTTCAGGAATGAAAATGTACAAAAATAAGATGTAGGATAATGTTAAAATCATAAACATCCAAAAAAACTATTCATATCATATTTAAATAAATGTATGAAAGCTGTTCACTGTATACTAAGTTTATGAAACACATTGCAAAAGAGTAAAGACAATGCAATTGCACTTTTTCATACACACACACACACATATTCACACTGATACCACTTGTTATTTCTGGATAGAGGAATCAATTTTTTTATATTATTTCTACTATTACCCCAAACCATATAATCTTTATTATCATAATATAAGTAAGTGCTATAAAATGTGAGGATGGGGAAAGAAACTAAAAATAATAGCAGAATGAAAATTTGAAAATACGCAATTATGTGAAAATTTAAAAACAGACTCCTAAATAACTAGTAGGTCAAGGAAGAAATTGAAAGGGAAATTATAAAATATATTTATACAAGTGAAAATTAATCACAGTATATAAAAACCTATCGGATACAGTGAAAAACAATACTAAGAGGATAAGTTATAGTAATGCATGTCTACATTAAAATATATATATATATATATATATCTAAAATAAACGATCTAATTTCACACCACAAGGAAATAGAAAAAAAATAAACTAATACCAAATATAGTAGTAGGAAGGAATAAAAAAGATTAAGCAAAAATAAACAAAACAGAATTAAAAATAAAAAAGTGTAAAATTAAAAGATTGTTTTCTTAAAAGAGCAACAAAATTGGCAAAACTGTAGCTCAACTAAGAATATAGGAGAGAGAGAAAACTCAAATAAAATCAGAAAGAAAGAAGAGGTTTTATATTTGATGCTACAAAAGTAAACATAAGAGACTACTTTGAACATTTATATTCAAACAAAAAGGATCACCTAGAAAATGTGGATAAACTACCAAACTGGATCATAAAAATATAGAAAATATGAACACCCCTAAAACCAGGAAGGTAAATGAATCAGTAACAAAAACCTCTCATAAAGAAAATCCCAGGACCAAATGGCTTCATTGGTGAATTCTATCAAACATTTAAGAAATAATACCAATCCTCCTCAGATTCTTCCAAAAACTGAAGAGGAAACACTTCCAAACTCATTTTTTGAAGGGCATTAAAATATTTCTTAAAACAGTAGTTTAAAAGTTCAAAACATTAAGCAGAAAAATGGAAAATACATAAAAGACCCAATCTAAGTTTAAGAGGTGCAAACTATGAACCACATTTTCTTTATCCATTCATCTGTTGAAGGGCATCTCGGCTCCTTCCACCATTTGGCTATTGTGAACACTGCTGCTATGAACATTGGGGTGCATATGACCCTTCTTTTCACCACATCTGTATCTTTGGAGTAAATATCTAGTAATGCAATTGCTGGATCTTAGGGTTGATCTATTTTTAGCATCTTGAGGAACCTCCACATTGTTTTCCACAGTGGCTATATCTAGTCTATATCTATAACTACTATATCTATAACTACTATATCTATAAATCTATATCTATATCTATATCTATTTATCTACCTAGCCATCTACCACCTATTCTCTGTCCATTCATCTATTGATGGGCACTTTAGTTGTTTCCATAATTTGGCTATTATAAATAATGCTGTAATAAACTATAGGGGTACATATATCATTTTGAATTAGCATTTTTGTATTCTTTGGGTAAATATCCAATAGCATGATTACTGGATCATATAGTATAGTAATCCTGTTTTTAGTTCCTTGAGGAACCCATACTATTTTCTACAATGGCTGCATCTGTTTGCATTCCCACCACCAGTGTACAAGGATTCCTTTTACTCCACATCCTCACCAACATTTGTTTCTTGTGTTTTTTATTTTAGCCATTCTGAGAAGTGTGAGGTGGTATCTCATTATTGTTTTGAACTGGTTTTCCCTGGTGAGTAATGATGTTGAGCTTCTTTGTGTCTACTCTCCATCTGTATGTCTTCTTTGGAGAAATATCTGTTCATTGCTTCTGCACATTTTTAATTGGATTATTTGGCAGGTTTGGTTTTCTGTTTTGGGTTTTTTGGTTTTGTTTCGTTTGTTTGTTTTGGTGTTGAATTGTGTAAGTTCTCTATATATTTTGGGTACTAACCCCTTATCAGATATATCGTTTACAAATATTTTCTCCCATTATATGGGCTTTATTTTTCATTTGTTGGTTGTTTTCTTTGCTGTGCAGAAGATTTTTATTTTGCTGTAGTCCCAATAATTTAGTTTTGCTTTTATTTCCTTTGCTTTGAAAATCTAGAAAAATGTTGTTATGGCCAATATCAGAGAATAAATAATAAAATCCTTTAAAAAAATAACATACTTCAGAATAAACTAAGGTGAAAGACTTACACACTGAAAACCATAAAACTATTTTAAAGGAAATTAAGCAAGGCACAAGTAAATGGAAGGCCATTCCATATTCATTGATTAGAAAAATTAATATTGTTAAAGTGTCCACACTACATAGGACAATCTATGACTCAATAGAATCTCTATCAAAATTTCAATGACATGTTTTATACAAAAAGAAAAAGGAATTCTAAAATTCATGTAAAACCACAAAAGACCCCAAATAGCCAAATCTTGGAAGAAGAAGGAAAAAAAAAACTGGAGGTACTATATGCTTCCTGATTTTGAAATATTTTGCAAAGCTATAGCAATTAGTAATTAAACCGGTATTGTAGTAGTATAAAGATAGATATATAAACCAATGGAACAGACTAGAGAGCCTGGGAATAAACCTCTACAGATAGAGTTAGCTGATCTTTGACAAGGGCATTAAGAAGATAGTCTCTTCAACAAAAGATGTTGGAAAAACTGGGTCTTCTCAGGCAAAATAATGAAATTGGACCTTTATTTTACACCAAAGACACAAAAGACAACCCAACATGGATTAAGGGCTTAAACATTAGATATAAAACTATAAAACTTTTAGGTAAAAACCTAGGAAGAAATATTTATGACATTGGCCTTAGCAATTAATTCTTAACACCAATAGCACACAGACAAGAAAAGCAAAAATAAACAAATGGAACTTCATCAACTAAAAACTTTCTTCACAGCAACAGACTGACAAGTGAAAGACAGTCCGTGGAATGCAAGAAAATATTGCAAACTTTATATCTGATAAGGTGTTAATATCCAAATTTATAAGAAAATGCTTCACTTCAGTACAAAAACAGATAACCCAATTTTTTTAAAAAGGCAAAGGAATTGAATAGATATTTCTTAAAAGAAGACTTAGAAGTGTCCAGCAAGTATATGAGAAGTTGCTCCCTATCGTGGCATTCAAATCAAAACCATAAGATATTACTTCACATCTGTTAGGGTGATTATTATTTAAATAACAAAAGATAAATAACAAGTGTTGGCCAAAATGTGAAGAAATTGGAACTCTTGTACACTATTGGTAAGAATGTAAAATAGTATAGCCCCAAGAAAAACAGTACAGGGGGGCCTCAAAATATTAAAAATAGAACCATGATAGGGAATGCACACTGGTGCAGCTACTCTGGAAAACAGTATGGAGGTTCCTCAAAAAGTTAAAAATAGAGCTACCCTAACACCCAACAATTGTACTAGTAGGTATTTACCCAAAGTTACCCAAAGGATACAAAAATAATGATTTAAAAGGGAACATACACACCAATGTTTACAGTAGCAACATCCAACAATTGCTAAAATATGAAAAGAGCCCAGATGACCATTGACAGATGGATGGGTAAAGAAGATGTGGTGCAGGGCACCTGGGTGGCTCAGTGGGTTAAGCCTCTGCCTTCGGCTCAGGTCATGATCTCAGGGACCTGGGATCGAGCCCCACATCGGGCTCTCTGCTCAGTGGGGAGCCTACTTCTCTCTCTTTCTCTGCCTGTCTGCCTGCCCTCTTGTGATTTCTCTCTGTCAAATAAATAAATAAAATTTATAAATAATAATAATAATTTTAAAAAGATGTGGTGTGCATATATATATATTCATTCAATAGATATTGAATTCAATGGATTCATCCATCAAAAAGAAGGAAATTGCCATTTGCAGTGATGTAGATGGAACTAGAGTGTATTATGCTAAGAGAAATAAGTCTGAAAGACAAATACCATACGATTTCACACATAGGTGGAATTTAGGAAACAAAACAGAAGAAGGGATGAAAAATAAAATAAGATAAAAACTTATTTTTAAGTTTATTTTTAAGGAATAAACTGAAGGTTGCTAGAGGGGAGGTGGGTAATTTGGTGATGGGCCTTAAGGAGGACATTTGATGTAGTGAGCACTGGATGTTATAGGGGTTTGATGTAAACTCTACCCTGAAACAAATAATACATTATATATTAACTAACTTGAATTTAAGTTAAAAAAAAAATAAAGCCAGCATAGGATCTAGAAATTCCACTTAGGGATTTTTGTCCAAAATCATGGAAATCAAGATCTCAAAGAGGTATTTGTGCTTCCAGGTTCATTGCAACATTATTCACAAAAGCTAAGTTGTGAAAATAACTTATATGTCCATCAATAGATGAATGGAAAATAAAAATGTAGCATAAACATACAATGCAACATTATTCAGCTTCAAAAAGAAATAAATCCTGTGATATAAGGCAACATGTATGAACCTGGAGCACAATATGAGAAGTGAAACAAACCTGTCACAGAAGGACAAATACTGTATCATTCCACTTACATGAATTATCTCAACTAGCCAGACTCATAGAAGCAGAGAGATTAAGACATTGGTTGCCAGGGCTGGGGGTGGGAATGGTCAGAGGAATGAACAGTTGTTGTTCAACAGATAAAAAATTTCATTTAGGTAAAATGAAAAAGTTCTAGTGATCTGTTTAACATTGTGGCTATAATTAGTAGTACTGCATTATGCACTTGAAAAAATGTGAAAAGGGTAGACTGCATGTTAAATTTTATATATATATATATATATACATATATATATATATATATATATATGTATATATGGGACAAATATAGCGTATAGTGCCTCAGTTATTAAGCATCTGCCTTCAGCTCAGGTCATGATCTCAGGCTTCTGAGATTTAGCCCTGCATCAGACTCCCTGCTCAGTGGGAAGCCTGCTTCTCTCTCTCCCACTCCCCCTGCTTGTGTCCTCCGTCTTTCTGTCTCTCTCTCTCTGTCAAAAAAATGAATAAAATCATATATATAGCAACTACTGAATTAGTTGAGGCACTTACTTTTTTACAGACTAGACTTTTAGATGGCTTAAAAACTAATGATATGATTGTACTAGCATTTAATTAAGGAATTTGGGTATTCTTTGGTCAGTAGAACAAAGTGAAATACTTGTAGCAAAAGTCCAGGTCTTCTTTAGAGGATTAAAATAGCTGCAGAAGCGTAAAATTTTAGTGGGGAGAGACTAATAAGAATGAGGTTAACCTGTGAGAATGGCTACAGTCTAGCTGGGAGCTAATGAACCACACAGGAGCAACAGGGCTCAAAGGAAGTAATCAATTTGGCAGAATTTGTGAAAGGAAAATCATAGTAATAATCATAGTAGAGAGCTTTTGAGCATCTACTTTCTGCAAGGTATTATACTAAGCATTTCACAAAAATTTAATCATCTCAATTCAATGAAGTACAATTTAGTATTCGTCCCATTTGGTTAATGAAAATAAACCAAATATTCTGTGGCAAATGGCAGGCATAGAATGGGAAAACTGATATCAAGTAATATTCTTAAATGCTATCCTCTCCTGGCTCCCTAGTTATCCCTAATGCTCTCACATTACAGTATCCCTCAGTTTATCTGTTCTTATTCTGCAATACTCTTGTCTAATTCTCTAGATCAAAATTATACTGAAACCAAACTGCTAATTCTCTTACACCGCTCTCCTTTACCATGCTCACCAGAGATTATGCCAGCCTTTTATCTGTGCTCTTTCACTTTGATTTCTTTTAAACACATGCATTGAGTACTGTGAGAAAATAATATAAATATTCACATTCGGGCTCTATAACCTGATTTTAAATCTTGCTACTTTTACAAACTTTTTCAAATAGAAAATGATCCAGTGCCACAAACCTTTGCCCGCTTTTTCTCATTTTGCCCCCTTGTTTGGAAGCTGGATTAATTGCATACCTGGAGCTTATTTTACTTGGTCTCCTAAAACTTCCTGACACCCTTCTCACTATCTTGATATCTATCTTAATTTCTTCTGCCTAGTTTCAGAGGAAAAGATATCTCTTATTTTACATATCTGTATTTTTTTGCTGTGTCAGCCACTCATTTTTATCTTTTCTTGGATCTTGCTTTATGAGCCATCTTTTTCCTCTAATGACTTTTCTCCTTTAATCAGTACATTTTTGTCTCTGCAATGATAATAAATATTCTTCTGATATTGTCTTTATCCTTTGTCAGCATCTGCTGTTTCTCCTTCCCTTCCTACTCACTCTTATTTTTTATTCACTCATGAATTTACAGAAATTGAGTCTTCATCTAATATCTTTATGTTATTATAGTTGCTTTTACTAAGGTCATCAAGAATTACGTCTTAAAAAAAAGGAATTACTTCATTTTATGAAACAGTACAGGTGTATCAAGTCTTGTTTACTTATTTTTCAAATTTTATTTAAATTCTAGTTAGTTAACATAGTGCAATATCAGTTTCAGGAGTAGAACTTAGTGATTCATCACTGACATATAACAACCAGTGCTCATCACAACAAATGCCCTCCTTAATCCCCACTACCCATTTAGCCCTTTCCCCGCCTTCCCTCTCCCCCTCCAGCAACCCCCAGTTTGTTCTCTATAGGTCAGAGTCTTGTATGGTTGGTTTCTCTCTCTGTCTCTTCATTTTTTTTTCTTTTTTTTTTTCTTTTTTTTTCCTTCCCTTCCTCTTTGTTCATCTGTTTTGTTTCTTAAACTCCACATATGAGTGAAATCATATGGTATTTTTCTTTCTCTGACTGATTTATTTCACTTACCATAATACTCTATAGCTCCATCCACACTGTTGCAAATGGAAAGATTTTATCCTTTCTGATGCCTGAGTAATATTCCATTTTATATGTATACCAATCTTCTTTAGCCATTTATCAGTACATGAACATTTGAGTTTTTTCAGTAATTTTGTTACTCCTGATAATGCTGCTATATACCTCAGAGTTTATGTGCCCCTTAGAATATGAATTTTGTAGCCTTTGGATAAATATCTAGTAGTACAATTGCTGGGTTTTAGGGTAGCTCTATGTTTAAGTTTCTGAGGAACATCCATACTGTTTTCCAGAATGTCTGCTCCAGTTTGCATTCCCCCCAACAGTGTGAAAGGGTTCTCCTTTCTCCACATCCTTGTCAACATCTCTTGTTTCCTGAATTGTTAATTTAAGCCATTCTGACAGGTGTGAGGTGGTATCTCATCGTGGTTTTCATTTGTATTTCCCTGATGATGAATGATGGCGAGCATCTTCACGTGTCTCTTAGCCATCTGGATGTCCTCTTTGGAAAAATGTCAATTCATGTCTTCTGTCCATTTCTTAACTGGATTATTTGGTTTGGGGGTATTGAATTTGAAAATTCGTTATAGGTTTTAGATACTAACCCTTTATCAGATATGTCATTTGCAAATATCATTTCCCTTTCCATAGGCTGACCTTTAATTTTGTTGATTGTTTCCTTTGCTCTGCAGAAGCTTTTTATCTTGATGCAGTCCCAGTAGTTCATTTTGCTTTTCTTTCCCTTGCCTCCAGAGATATATCTTCAAGTTTTTATATAACTTCTGAGTCTGGCACTATGATTCCCAACTTCATTATTACCAATCTCTTTTTTCCTGGCTTCTGTCATACCATACCTTCTTGATTCTCCATAAAATCTGTGTGGTTTTTTTTTCAAGTCCTGTGTCTAGACCACTCTTCATTTCTTTGATTCTTAAAAAATTGGTGTTCCCTCACATATCTCAAATGTTTATATACAACTCATTATTTTTACAAAATCATCTTAACTGATTTGGTCAGTTCCATAGATTAAGGAGTCTCAAATATGTATCTACTCTCATAATTATTATGAAAATTGTTCCCATAAACTAGTATATTGATAGTCCACAAGAATTTCAGTGCCAGTATTTCAAAATTTACTATCTATCCTTTAGGACTTTTTCTTCCTGCTGTATTCTCTGCCTCAGTTGATATCACTACGATCCATCTAGTTACCAACATTAGAAAATTGGAAGCTACTGGTGATGACCATATGTCTTCCAAAGTTAAATATTCAAATATTAAATATTCTAATATTGGTGTGTTCTCCATCCTAAATATATGAAAATTAGGCTAGTGTTTATTATATCAGCACTAAGGTGACTGATGAGAATTCCCATTGTTGTATAATGGCTTTACTTAAAAAGCATTTTGATATTGTACACATTTTTATTACATACTAAAATAAACTATTAATTGTTTTTATATAATTTCATAACAAAAATATTTGTACTGATGGAGAACCTCAGGGTCTACAAGTATGGTTACAGAAGTTTATGAACTGACATAAATTTTTCTGCTGCAAATAATATAATTTTATGGGGTACCTGGGTGGTTCAGTCATTAAGCATCTGCCTTCAGCTCAGGTCATGATCCCATCATCCTAGGATCAAGCCCCACATCAGGCTCCCTGCTTGGCAGGAAGTCTGCTTCTCCCTCTCCCACTCCCTTTGCTTGTGTTCCCTCTCTCTCTCTCTGTCAAATAAATAAAATCTTTTAAAAAAATAATTTAATTTTATGAAGTATGAATATTATAAAGACAAAACCTAAAAACTCATATAGAGTATTTTCTAAGTATAAACAGTACACTTATAAAAGAACTGGAGACAAGAAGAAGATACTCTAGAAAGGACTGAAGTGAACTGGTGCTAGAGTAAGCAGTAACTGCAAAATGGTGTCTATATAGCTGTGTCATTCAATCTGATTTAATCTCTGGATACTGAGCCCTGTGTGCACATATGGAATACCTTCTATAATTGTCCTGTTATCTAAGTTTCCAGGTATCAGTTCCCACTATCCTGCTTTGAAATTTTAACCTTCTCATTTCCTTCAGTTTGGCCTGGCATCCCCTGGGTTCTAAACATCCTCTAGAAGCATGGTTACCTTTCTCTATTTCTTGACTTACTAATGGAAATCATTTACCTGCATCATCAGGATCCACTAATAATAGACTCCATTAATTATACTACATCATTACAATGTTATGCTAGAGGTAAAATAATATACAATTTACAAATAGAATTTCCCAATAACTTTTTACAAATGCTTCTTGGATCTGTTATTCCTGATTAGAAAAAAGAGTGGTTTTCTGGGGCTCCAACATAAGAATGGTGATAATATGAAGTTTTTCTGAGGGTATGTCTTCTGAATGTACTTGGTGTGAGTATTTCCCTTTCTTAAAGCATGTATTTCTCAAGGAACATTGGAAATATTGATCAACTTTTAATCTAAAAGTTATTATTATTTATTATAAGACAAAAGCGTGAAATTTGGCATTTTATCCTATATTAGTGGTTTGATAAAATATTTTTACATGATTTCTTGTTTGTAAGGAAAGAGAGAAACTGTATGATTGGAAGTATGAAGGGACACCTGGGTGGCTCAGTCGGTTAAGTGCCTGCCTTCAACTCAGATCATGATCCCCAGGTCCTGGGATCGAGTCCTGCATCAGGCTCCCTGTTCAGTGGGGAGCCTATTTCACCCTCTCCCTCTGTGGCTCCCCCTGCTTGTGTTCTCTCTCTATCTCTCTGTCAAGTAACTCAATAACAATCTTTAAAAAAAATAAAGTAAAAGTATGAAGGATGACTCCTAAGTTATTGGAACTGAAAATGAAGAATTTTATACGACTATTTCATGCCATATGTTGTGGAGATCCAATGTGTTAAGACACTCCTTCCTGCCCAATTAATTCTGATTTTTCCAAGCCAGAGGAAAAATTGACCAATGGATTTCAGCCAAAAGTGACCTTGCCACGCAGGAACAAAAGGAGTGTATTAAAAAACCCGAAAATCTTATTTCTCCTAATAACACTAGATCTTGCATGTTCTTAGTTACTATAAGGAGTCCCACCTGCAGTTTCTCAGACCAAAACAAATATTCAGCTTAGGTGTCAGTGGAACATAAAGCCACACATTTTTCAAGAGAAATTACATTCATAAATAGAGTACCACTGTTGATTTGGGATAGGACGTTAATAAGATCATGATTTTGGCTGTTGATTATTTTTCTTTATGTGAAGGAATAACTGATCTCATTCCAGAGATTATTGTTTTTATACAAGTTATTATACATTCATGTAAACTTTTGGGGAAAATAAGACAGTGCTCTCTGGTAAGTAAGGAAATGCCAAATGCAGGGGAATGTCTTAAAGTCAGTATGATTCATAAAGTACACTAAAGTAAAAAAAAAAAAAAAATCCATGAAAATATTGGGAAAAAATAAGAGAACAACTAAAATTATTGAAACTAAAATTCTGGAATAAATTTGATAAAGCTTCCATAAGCATATAATATAGCCATCAATTGATAACAAAGCTCTCTTAAGCAATAAGAAAGAAAATCTAATTAAGTCTAGAAAAAACTGAGATCCAACTTACATGTATGTTTAAAAACAAAATATTTGGTGGACGTGGGTGGTGTGTGTTTCTGTGTGTGTGTGTGTGTGTGTGTGGTGAGTTTTCTTTTGAGAATATTGATTTGCTTGCTTGTCAATGACTTGTTTGCTTGCCAAATACCCACTGTTAGAGATTATTGAATATTTTTAAATTATTTGGAATTTTAATTTTATTTTACAAGCCAGGGTAATTTTGAATAATGGCTAAAAAGTTATCAATGACAAATGAAAATAGATCTAGGAAGACTGTTAAATCTCTTGCCTAATACCCCAGGTTCTCATGAGCAAATTTTTTTATTAAAATCTAGAAACTTTGTTGGGCTGTTAATCAAAACAATTGAGCTGAAAGATGGGCAAAATTGTTGAGGTTAAGCATATTTTCTAAGCAGCACAAGCAAGCAGTCCATTCTGATTTAATTATACTCCAAAGACTAAGTGAAAGGCTTGATTAATTAAACTGAGAAGATAGTGCTTGTTTAAGTAATTCTTTCCTGTTGGCATATACTCTTTAGAAAACATCACTGTTTTTGGCTTTTTTTTTTAAGTTGCAAATTGATCATATGATAAATCCAGTGACACAGTTAAGTTAGAAAAATTTGGAATAATAACAATGTAACCATAAGGACACATTGATATAGAAAAGAATGATTCCCCAGCAATTGTGAAGGTTATAAGACACTTTTTCTCTCTATACTTCAGTTGTTTGTATCATCTTCTAAGTCCTCAGTTTTTTCAACTACTTTACTCAAGGATTTTTTAAATTGATCTTTAATAAATTGATTACACCTGTAACAAATATCGTCTTCCCTTATTTTATTGGTAGTCTTCTAATGGTTTAAAAAACTACTATATTAACTTTTTAATAAGGTGAAGGGCATCCATCACATATTGTAGCTCAAGAATATCTTCCCTAATGAAGTTCTAGAAACCCTCATTTGCAGTTACAAGTTTTTCCTTTTGTGTAGTCTATAATTTAAATGTTTATAAAATTCTGCATTATTATGTAATATAAAATGATTCTTCTACAAGAAAGACTGAATTCTTAATAAAAGGCATCTTGTTAAAAACAATGAGTGCTAAACATAATGCATAGCAGTTAGAAAGTACAAAATAAATATATTAAATTCATTTTTAACTCAACAATAAAACATAATTTATGTTTAGTAACACAAAATACATTATGTAAAATATCCCATTTGATCCCCATCTGACATAAAATAGCCTGAAATTATTACCATTTTTCAGATAAAATTTCTGAAACAACACTTAAGGATACATAATGTCACTGTTCTGTGGAACTTCATAAGTGCAAGCAGAAAATGGCTTTTTTTAAAACCCATTTTATATATAAAATCTCAGGCATCTTTAATGACTTCTAGTTACTTTCAGTATAAAGTTTTCTGGTCACTTCAAGGATATTAGTCTCTTAATGCTCCTACAGCAAATGATTATAAGCTTAGGAGCTTAAAACAACATAAACTTACTATCTTTCAGTCTCGAGGTCAGATATCCAAGATGAGTCTCACAAAAATGTTCATCCAAGTACTTCTACAGTAACACAAAATGAAAACAATCTAAATATCTGTCATTAAATAGCTATGTAAATTATGAGATGCTCATGTAATCAAATATTATATTACAAAGAAAAAAATCTACAACTCTGCAAATCAATATGGTGACTTTCACACATACACAAAATGTAACACAGAGGCGACCAGACATAAAAAATTACATACTGTGTGATTCTAATTATGTAATGTTCTGAAAAAGCAAACTATGGGCAATAATGACAGTCGAAGTCATAAGGATAGTGACTCTTGGGAGTGTGGAAAGACTGGAAGGGGATACAAGGTTGCTTCTGTATTTCTGATAAGGTTGATTTTTCTTCATCTATGTGCTAGTAAAATTGATCTGAAAACCCTATGATTTGTGGGTATTTCTATTTATAGTTCTATTTAAATCTAAAATGTATAGCTCATTTTAGTCACTATATAGTTTGTAGTCTCAACTTCAGCATTTATTTTCCTCTCTGGATTTTTTTTTCTCTGTCTTCTTCTTACCATTCTCTTTCTGTCACCAGAGGACTCCCTCCATCCAGCACTTGTTTCTATAATCTAATTATGAAGTAGAAGGCGTTTCAGTAGAATTACGAATTTGCATGCATTTTTTTTTTTTTTATGTAGAGACAGTTTAAATACCGTCTTGAGTATCATTGATTAGATGAATGTTTAAACATGATGTTCCAATCTATGCGAATACCAAGTATTAAGGTTTAGAGGCAAAAGAAAGTGCAGAGATTTTTGAAAATTCTTGAAAGTTCACTGTCATTGGAATACAGATATCAAAGGTAAAAAAAAGGAGTGGTAAGAGCATATTTTCATAGTATCACCAGGAAAAAAAAATCATACTGGAGATGGAACACATACTAAGCCATTTCTGGGTATTCTAAGATTTAAAAAGTGCTATGAAATACCAAAAAGAACTAAAAATTCCAATTTTCATCTGTTGCTAATTATTTGTATTTACATACATTTTAATACATCTTCATGTGTTTCTCCTACTATCTTAGTTTCAGTTTCTCTTTTATTTTGTTAATGAGATATGAGTGAAAATGTCATTTCTCAGTGGAAGTTGTGAGAGCCATTGCTTTGTCACAGTTTCTCTTCTGGATAGTGACTGCTGAGTCAGTCTGGCTGTCAGAATAAGGGTAACAATTTGGTTGCAGAGTCCCCAGCAGACTTGAACAAGTCCTAACACTGCCAAAGCATTTTAGCACTTGCAAGATGCCTATTGAACATATATATAAAGACAGGCATTCACAATCCGTATACCACTTGGACAAATACGTGCTTTTCTTTTATGAGTTAGGTCCCTGGGATTTAGTAAACCCAGCAATAAGCAATGGGATTAGCATGACCAAAATTCATTGTAGAGCAAAGGGAGAGCTGCTTCAAATTAGCAAAGGCTCTGGGTGCCTGGGTGGCTCAGTGGGTTAAAGCCTCGCCTTCTGCGCAGGTCATGATCCCAGGGTCCTGGGATTGAGTCCCGCGTTGGGCTCTCTGCTCAGGGAGGAGCCTGCTTCCTCTTCTCTCTACCTACCTGTGATCTCTGTCTGTCAAATGAATAAATAAAATCTTAAAACACACACACACACACACACACACACACACAAGCAAAGCCTCATTACATTAGCAGCTGTAATTTTTTTAAACTTTTTTTTTTTTAAGATTTTATTTATTTATTTGACAGAGAGAAATCACAAGTAGACGGAGAGGCAGGCAGAGAGAGAGAGAGGGAAGCAGGCTCCCCGCTGAGCAGAGAGCCCGATGCGGGACTCGATCCCAGGACCCTGAGATCATGACCCCAGCCGAAGGCAGCGGCTTAACCCACTGAGCCACCCAGGCACCCCTAAATTTTTTTAACCAACTCAGCCACCCAGGCGTCCCAGCCCCTAAATTTTTTTAAATCATAGTTTCTCCCCCTTCCTCATATCCCACCTCTAAGCTAGTATTGTAAACCATAAATTTACATAGCAGAACTTGACTAAACTCCAAATTTAGTACAGAACAATATTATGTGAGGTTTGTCTTTGTCTTTTCTTTTGGTTGTCAGAATATTCTTGGATCAGTGCTGATCCAGAATCCCTCACTTCTTTCCCTGCCCCTCAAATTCAGTCTCTGTCTCAGGATAAGCTGATCCAGGTAAATTTAGAGTGGAAATAAGCAAATAATTCTTGGTGCTTGTAGATAATTTGAATCTACAAGCTCTACCATCTCTCCAAAATAAAACTGGTGTTGGTTGTGACAATCTCTGTATGAGGGTTCTCCATAGAAACAGAACCTGTAGGATAAATAGATATATACATGAGGAGATTTATTATAAGAATTGGCTCACATAGTTACAGAGGCAAAAAAATCACACAATCTGCTACCTGAAAGCTAGAGAACCAGGGAAGCTGGAGATATAATTCAGTCCAAGCCCAAAAGCCTGATAATCAAGGGCCCCATGGTGTAAGCCCCAGATTCTTAAGACCTGAGAGCTGGGAGTTCTGATATTCAGGGTTAAGAGAAAATGATATCCAAGTTTAGAAAGGGAGAAAAAAGGAATTTTTCCTTCTGCTATCTTTTTGTTCTTCTCAGGCCTTCCATAGATTAGATAATGCTTCCTCACACTGGTGAGGGCAGATTTTACTGTGCTAATTCAAAGGTCAGCTTCTTCTGGAAACACTCTCACAGACATACCTAGAAGTCATGTTTCATCAGTTCTCTGATAGGCTCTGGAAGTAATTTGTTATCTATAAATATAGGAGGAGTTGTTTAAAAAACAAAACAAAACAAAAACAAAAACAAACAAACCAAAAAATCCAATGAGAAGGATATGAAATTTGATCCTGGAGAAAAAATTGCAACATGATAGGACTTCACATATCAGAGTGTTAAAAAGTTAAGAAAGAACTCTCAGCTACCTGCCTTAGCCCATTCAGGCTGCTTTAACACAATCCATAGACTAGGTGGCTTATAAACAACAGAAATTTATTTCTCAGTTCTTGAGACTGAGAAGCACAAGATCCAAACACTGGTAGATTTAGTATCTGGTGAAAGCCTACTTCCTGACTGATAGAAGGCACCTTTGTGCTGTGTCCTCATATGACCAAGGAATGAGGGCTTTCTCTTGGGCTCCTTTATAAAGGCACTAATCTCACTAGTGAAGGCTCTACTCTCATGACCTAATCATTTCTCAAAGGCCCTCACCTTCAAATATGATCACCCTATACATTGGAGTTTCAGCATATGAATTTGGAGGAGACACAAATGTTCAGATCTTAGAAGCTACCAATGAAGAACATAAATCAGAATGAGACAACTTTGAGAAGATAATGTTAGATGTCTTACATACAGCGACACTGGAGAAAAACAATGAAAGACTGAACTTTAAATCTGTGATAGAGAGGGATGGAATGTCACACTTGTGAAGGAGTGTTGAGAAAATATGCTTATCTCT
The DNA here is from genome assembly GCF_009829155.1 of Mustela erminea. Lineage (NCBI taxonomy): Eukaryota > Metazoa > Chordata > Mammalia > Carnivora > Mustelidae > Mustela > Mustela erminea. The sequence goes on along the minus strand of NC_045628.1, from coordinate 48,684,324 downwards.
TAGGATGCTGACTGAGAGGAAAGGCCCAGAAGAGCCTCATATTTCTTACTTCATTAATTCAAAGAAGGGTGGAACCATCTTCCCTGATGGAGAAGAGCAACAAATGACACAGTGAAAGAGAGGAGAGTGATGTCTCCCAATTTAAGCATATTAAACTCCTTCTTTTCATTTTCTTCCATTCACTAAATTTGCAAAATGAGCCTGTTACTTTTTAATTGGAAAAAAAAGTCTCATATTTCAGTTTATTTTAAGATATCTAAATTGGGAACATATGATTTTTAAAATGGGGGAAAAAAGAACTATTTTAAAGCTGGAAAAGACTTTGACATTAAAATGAAGACTAGCATCACATGGCATTTCCATGTCCAGAAGTCCAGTCTAGAAATCGAACTTTAGGCATCAGGCTGCAGGTGGTAAGTGAAGCTAGGTGAGCATGCTATCACTCATTCATTCTCTTCTCTTCGTTTATTCATTCATGCCATGAATATATTATACCATTCATTGCATCATACGTTTCAAGTGCTGTGATGGATACCAGAGAAGGCACTGTGGAGAAAAAGAGAGAACATAGAATAAGAAACAAAAGTAGATAAGTGTGTTACCTGAAGGTCAACTGGCCTTTGAATACCAAATAGGAAACAAAAAAAAAAAAAAAAAAAACCTGAAGTAGATACAAAGGAGAGGCTAAAGGTGCAAGCATAAAAACTAGGAGGAAATTATAACCCATAAGCCAAGAAAAAAATCAAGAAAAGGAAGGATACTATTATCTGACTTTGTATTGCTTAAAATAAAAACTAATTTCTTCTTCATTCTCTAAATCAGTGGTGTTTACATTTGTATTAGATATGGAAAAATTTCCCTAATAATTACTTAAATCAGAACCTAAGGAAAGACAGGTCAGTGAACCCTTTCCAAAAGCGGAGCCCTGGTCACTTCCTTATCTCATATTTCCTCAGGCAATCTGAAGGGGGCTTGAAGAATGGCTAGAGAGAACATTACTCAAACATGATGTCTTAGATAATGCAAATTAATATCCAATGTGTTATTAAGAAAATGGTAAGATTTAAAAAGACAGGAAATTACCAGGTACTGGCATGGAACAACTGACTCTAATACAATGCAGGTGCTGGTGTAAATCAGTGTTAACTATGTTAGGAGAACTGACAGTATCTACTGAAGCTACATCCATCTGTAACATGAACAGCAAATCCTCTTTATGTATGAACTTATGAGAAATTTGTTAATATGCTCATCCAGGATGTGTACTAGAATGATTTTAGTGGTATCCTTTGCAGTATTTCAAACTGGAAATAATACAAATGTCAAAAAATAGATGAGAAACATAAGTTTGGGTGTGTTCATTGCAAGGGAACACTATACAACACTGAGACTGAAATATATGGATCTGAATGCAATGATATATCTCATCTCATAAACTGTGTGTTGAAGTAATGACTCCAGGTACAAAAGAATATATAGTGCATGATTCTATTTACATAACATATTCAGGCAAATAATAGACAGTGATAAATGACCTTTAATGTCTTGAGGAATTAATGAATGGAAAGGGACATGAAGATGACTCTTGGGGGGGCTGGTAACTCTTCATACACATGCTGATGATCGGAGTGTCTTCAGTTGAGGATAATTAATGTAATTATATACTTATAATAGGTGTACTTTTTTGTATGGTTATTTGACATCAGTAAAAAGTTTTAAAAATTAAAAATTAAATTTTTAAATTAAATTAAATTTAAATTAAAAATTAGGCATGAACGTATTTTTTGACACTAACACTAGATTACGTATTTACTGAAACAAAAGATACATAATTTTGAATTCCATGTCTATCTCCAAACTGTCAGTGGGAACTCTTAAACTTAGTTCTCAGTGAATGTTTATTTAGTACATTTTACTATTGCATATGAATGGGGTCTTGAAAATAACGGATGTTTGCTGCTTTTTAAGCAAATAATTATAAATTATTGTGATAAACTTAGAAAATAAATACTTATAATGTAATTGCCATTTTCTGCTTGGAAAAAGAATACTGGCCATCATCTCTTTTGGTCACTCTTTTGATTTAAATTCTCAACAAATGCCTCTTAAGTATTGCAAATGGATGAAATTGGAGACTACAAATTCTTGCTTTGCACATGCATCTTGTATTTCTTCTTCTAAGAGAGATTTCCATTCTTGTCAAAAGAGGATGTAATGTAAAATAACCTTAAAATAAGTTCATCTGCCTCTAAAATTGCTTCTCATCTGTGAATTAATACAAATGAAATTGCATGTTTATCATTTCAGGGAGGTAGCATGAGCTATCTTGATTCCAGTGACTTACTCAGAAACATACTGCAACAACATTTTGAAAATATTTGTTTTGTCATGGTAATGTTGCAGAATGATATTTTCAACCTAAGCAGCTTCCCCATGTTTAGGCATTTGTATGGGATCCATAATTATGCTTGGATTATTTTATTCCTATAGCCTTTAAGTAGCATATTAAAGTGTCATTATTATTAAATAAAATCAGCGAAAATTCTTTATATTTCATATCGTGAAGGGATTTTAAAAGAAAACAGTGACTTCACTGTCAGCTCTATGTTTATAACATTTCCTCATTATGTTCTCACTTCCTGTCCTTTCTCGTTTATTATTTCTCAGCATTTATCACAATTTATGATTCTCTACATTTTGTTTATCTTATTTCTTGTCTCCTTTATCATATAGACATCAGATCATGTAAAGCAATGATTGTTATCTATTTTGTTCTCTGCTCTATACGTGGCATTTTGGAAAAATACGTGATACATAATAAGTGCTCAACAAATACTTTTGAATGAATAGATGGACTGCATGTAATTTAAGTGTTTCAAGATTAAATGTTAGAGTAGGCTGAATTCTCAGAAGATGCTAGAGCTTTCAGCAGACTCTGGTTTTTGCTGATCTTCTGAAAGAATATGGAAAAGACGTTATGTTTTACTCTGAAGCTGTCCTTAGGTGGATATGAAAGCAACATAACTCCTTAGATAACTCAGCTTTTTAATTCATACGTTCATGGTAGAATTAAGAATAACCCTAGCAGGAGGAGGGACCAGAGCTCTTCCAGGCCTCTAGCCAGAGCTCTTGGATTTACTTTTGCTGATCATTGGAGAAAATCCTCTTTGTTAACTGCTTTGAAATCCTCCATGCAATTGCTGTGTCTTCAAGGACATACAACTGTCTGTTGATTTGCGCATCTTCTTCTGACTTGTCCTAGACCCATGCACAAGATTTACTTTATAAAAGATGCTCCATAATATTTCTAGTATCAGTAAACATGATATCTCTGACTAAGTTTTAGAATAGAAGTGAGGTTTGGTGGGGTGAAGTCCGGAGCCCACGACCAAGAAAGAATTCTTGAGACATCTTTTGGTGCAAAATGGTGGTTTATTAAAGCCTAGGGACAGGCTCCAAGGGCAGAAAAAACTGCTGCACTGGGGTTGTGAAGGGTGCCAGGTTATATAGGATAGGATTGGGGAGGTAGGGAAAAAGGGAGGTTTCAAAAGAACTTTCATATGCTAAAGAGGACCTACAAGATACCAGAGCCCTTGAGGCCTTGACAGTTGTCAAGGTTTTTCCCTCCAGCAAGGTGTTAACATTAAGATAGTTGGGAGAGTCCTAAAGAATGTCACATATGTCCCTCCAGGGAGTGGGGTGGGGGAAAGGTACAAGGTGTCAGCTTTTGCTTTGTCCTCAGTCAGGCTTTTGTTCCCTCATCATGTCTGCCTTAGAAAAGGTTTAAATGTTCCATGTAACCATTGTTAAGCTCTTGTTCCATGATTGAATGTCCAGGAATATCCAGGCTTGAGGGGTACACAATGCATACTAGAGGTTTTGTCATTGTTATGAATATACAGATCTGCTAAAGCTGTGGAAAAGCCGTGGGAAGGAAGAAGCTTGATGTGAAGAATAGATTTTTATTGAGATTTAGTATGTTTGTATTTTGAAACCTAGCTCTAAAATATGTTTTCTAAATATGTATTAATATATATTTTGTTCTAGGAACTTGGATTTTATCTTCTTTATATACAGTATAAACAAAGATTATTGACTTAGGTGGTTTATTTGCTATCAAGGAAAAACAAACAATAATCAATAAATCTAACAAGTATGAGTTTTAATAAAAAGTAATAAGAGATTTGATAATAGAAAAGACAATGTAAGTGTAGTGAGTTGAATAGTAGCCCCAAATTGTTATATCCCAATCCAAATCCAGGAACCTGTGACCATGACTTTCTTTGCAAAAAGAGTCTTTTAGATGTAATTAAGTTAAGGATCTCAGGATAAAATTATCCTGGATTTAGGATGGCCCTAACAATAACAGGTATCCTTATATGAGAAATGCAGAGGGAGATTTGAGACCCAGAGATACAGAGAGAAGAAAACCTTTGTGAAGATAGACACAGGGATTGGTGCTATGTGCTTGTGGAGGGCAAGAAAAACAAGGCTGTACCCACCTCGAGTCTAGCCCTGACATAAGTACAGCCATCTTGGCAAAGCAAAAGCTGGCACCTTGCACCCCCTCTCCACCAGCTCCCCTCCCCTCAGCAGTATGTGTGACATCCTCAGCCACCTCTAACTGCCCTAAAAGAAAAACAAATAGTTAACTTGCAGAGATCACAATCCTGCAAGATAGGAGTCTCCCTTGGTTTACCAATGCCCTAGAGATTTACAACAAAGAAGCTATCTAACAATAGCCCAATTTCCGGAGACAAATAACTCAGTTCCTTAAGCCCTAATGTCGCCCTTCCCACCATAAAACTGAAGGAGGCTGAGGCAAAAGGAAATGTAAATAAAGTTAAATTTCTAAACCAAAATCTCACTAACAAGGACACTTGATGGGAGAAATGTGAAACTTTATCTCTAAACCTCCAAGATAGTGTCAGCAATCATTCCCAAGCATATGACCCACTGATATACATCTAGAGGATCTCACTAGAAGATTTTTATTATTGGTAATGAATAACCTTTCCCCAGATAACAGCTAGCCCCTCAAGGTCCTGGAGACCTCGCTTCCAAAATTCCATAGAGACTTACATCATCCATAACCCCCTTTGTCCTCACCCACCGCTGAGTCCACCGCTACTCTGCTTTTAAAAACCCTGACTGGGACGCCTGGGTGGCTCAGTTGGTTAAGCAGCTGCCTTCGGCTCAGGTCATGATCCCAGCTTCCTGGGATCGAGTCCCACATCGGGCTCCTTGCTCCGCAGGGAGCCTGCTTCTCCCTCTGACTCTGCCTTCCACTCTGTCTGCCTGTGCTCGCTCTCGCTCTCTCTCTGACAAATAAATAAATAAAATCTTTATAAAAAAAAATAAAAAAATAAAAATAAAAACCCTGACTGTAATCTGGCTTGGGGTCCAAGTCCCTACTCTGCTGTGTCGGGTATACTTGGGCCCAAGCTTAAGCTTGTCAAATAAACCCTCGTGTGATTGAGGTGCTTGGCTCCTTGGTGGTCTCTCAGATGTGAAAACTCAGGCACAACATGCTATGCACAAGCCAGTGCCTCTCTGGAGTCCCTATAAAGGAAGAGCCAGAGAAGGGTATTTCCTGAAACCTCCAGAAGGACCATACCCCACATATACTTTATTATTTTTATTATTATTATTTTTTTAAGACTTGTAGCCTTCACTCCTCTGACTATTTAAATTTCTGGGGTTTGGGGGATTGTTTTGTTTTGTTTTGTTTAAGGATTTTATTTACCTGACAGAAATCAAAAGTAGGCAGAGAGGCAGGGAGAGAGAGGAAGAAGCAGGCTCCCTGATGAGCAGAGAGCTCTAATGAAGTTCTAGAATATAAGTGAGGTTCAGTGGGGTGAGGTCCAGAGCCAGTGACCAAGAAAGAATTCTTGAGACATCTTTGGTGCAAAATGGTGGTTTATTAAAGCACGGGGACAGGACCTGTGGGCAGAAGAGCTGCTGCCCTGGGGTTGTGAGGGGTGACAGGTTTTGTACCATGGGGTTGGGGGAAGGTGAGGGAAAGGGAGGTTTCAATAGTACTTTCATATGCTAAGGAGGAACTACAAGATACGGGATACCAGAGGCCTTGCCATTGCCAAGGTCATTTTGCCCTTTAGCAAGGTATTAATATTAAGATGGGTGGGAGATTCCTAAAGAAAGTCACATATGTCCCACCCAAGAATAGGGGTTGGGGAAGTTGCAAGGTGTCAGCCTTTTGCTTTGTCTTCAACCAGCCTTCTGTTCCCTCTTCAGCCCTATATGGGGCTAGATCCTAGGACCCTGGGATCATGACCCCAGCCGAAGGCAGAGGCTTTAACCCATGGAGCCACCCAGGTGCCCCAGTTTCTGTTGTTTTTAAGCCACCACATCTGGGGTAATTTGTTATGGCAGCTCTCAGAATAAATACACTGATTAAAGGGAATACTGGATTGCCAGAATTGGGAAGTGCTAGTGGCCACATTGAGGAGGGGATATCCAGGCATGACTTAATAGTAACTCACAGGATTAATTAAAAACCAACTTTTTAAGCACAACCTGGGTATAAATTTAAATTTTGGAGAGGACTATAAAATCGGTTATCTCTTTGGAATCAATTTAACATACATAGCATGGGCAGGGCAAGCATGAGGGGAATAATGAAGAGCCTTTTAGCATTGGCAAAATCTGTACAAACTCTCAAAGACAAACATACAGTTGGCATGTTACGGGGATTAAGATAGCGTACTTTAGATTCCAACGGGCCTGACTTTGAGTCAGAGTCCCTCGTTTACTCTCTATGTGATTTCAGGCATGCTACCCTGGCCCTCAGATTTCTCACCTGTAATCCAGGAGTCATAAGGTCCTTGTGGAGATGACATGAGTTAAAATACAATTTAAAACAACATGTAACAAACTCCAAATGTTAACTGTTTTTTACAGGGAAGAGAAATTTCTCAAAGAGTTGTAGCAATTACTGCTTCACTCTCTCTCTCTCTTTCTCTCTCTTGCGCTCCCCCCTTTGCCTCTCCCCATTGCCCCTTTTCTCTCTCTCTCTCTCTCTTCCTCTCAAATAAATAAATAACATCTGCTTTTAAAAAAGCTGTAGCAACTGGTAATTATCTGAGTAATCACCTAAAGGAATTAGATCCTTTTGGGGACATGGTCAGAGAAAGGAGAGCTATTTTATACACCATGACTCTTTGGACATAGATCTGGATATTCGTCTTATTAGGGGGGGAAAAAAAAATGTGCCCTGAGGTAGAAGGAAAATTTTCATTTTAGGATAAATCAGCATTATTCTGATGATATTTAATAAGGCAGACAATAGAGATTCAATTTTGTTTATTAATTGAGCATGGCACCTCCTTTAGCTGCAGTTTCTTCCACTGTGTCAGTGATAATATTAATACCTCATAAGAAAAGGTGGAGAATGGAGTGAAGTGGTAAGGCAAAGTCTCCCACAGGCTAGTTGTAAATCAGGTATTTCCGAAACTAGATTATGTCTCCTAATACTGGTGTATTAATTTCTGTGGACTGCACAGGATGCTGAGGGAGAATGAAGAGGGAGTGATTAACACATCTTTGGTAATTGTTCTATGCCAGGCTGTTCTGATCTGCTTATCTACACTGCCTGCTGCTTTCTCCTGCCAGCTCTCATCAGTGTCCCATCAGGGCACAGCTCTGTGGAACAACCTGCTGCTGACTAGGCTTCTGCGCTACAAGCTCTGTCTGTCTGCTACTCTTCAAGAATGACAAGGCTTTCTTGGAACTCTGTTAGAGGCCAGGGGAGGGGCTAAATGGTGACACAGCCCACCCATCCTTTGTAGTTGCTTCATGATTCTTTAATGCAGTCTTTATGTCCCTCTTTTCCTACCCTGTGGAAATATATTGCATTCTAAGCAACTCTCTACCAACGTGAACTATCAGAATTACCTTTGACAGATTCTTAATCTTTTTGAAGTAAAGATCTCAGTGTTCCCATTCATTTCAGTTGACATTGTTTCTGTCCTTAGGTGGAGATTTTAAATAGGCTTCTCAAGTGTTTGCATATGAGGTAGAGAAAAATGGGATAATTTTCTGGTCTATCCCATTGTTCGACTGCCAGTCTTTGTCAAATCACTTGCAAATGTAAAGGAGGAAATTATTCTCACTCTGAGGAAAATAGGCTTCATTGTCAAATTAATTATCCAGATACAAAGTTTTTACTTACAAATGATTTCTAGAGGCAATTAATTAATTATGCTCACTTTATTTTACAATGTGTTTAGAGAGAAAAAGATTTGAAAACAATGACCAAGACCATATTGTTTTTCTTGAACAGAGGTCACATGTCAGGAGTGTTGTTAGATTTCCCTGTGGCAAGATATTGATTATGATTTATTTATATAAATAAATTGCCACTAATTATATAAAGGTAATCGGTTTAAATATTCAAATATATAATTCTATACACCATTATCATCATGCTGTTGTCTTATTACCTATTATTTATTACGCAAAGTCAGATACAATCAAGATGAAGAATATAGTACAATTAGGACTTTTGTTCACCAAAGAACTTTCATGGTAATAATCATCACATGCTACAAAATAAAATTACAGTGAAAATAATTCCTAATATCTTTGTAAGAAACATATAGTTAATGAAGTAACATATATAAATAAATATACATTCATAGCCCTGATCTATATATGTGTGTATATACACGCATATTATATATATGTGAATTATTTTAGAGCTATCACCTTCAAAAAAATGTCATGGGGGCTTCCTGTTAGGTAACACAGTGACTCACTAAGCAGTGTCATAAAATAGGGATTCAATGAACTTTGAATTCAGATAGTTCTAAACTATCTCCCCCATTTAGTTGCTCTTTGACTTGGAATAAGACATTTAGCTTCATTTAGCCACATTTTCTTACAAAAAAGTATGATTAATATGTACCTTTGGGATTACTCATGGGATTAAATATGATAATTAAATGCAAAATATGTACAGAGCCTACTCCATACATGCTTGATGAAGAAGTTAACCCTTGTTTAACTAATTACTTAAACCTTGCCCATTATAAAATGGTGTATTTTTTTCAACGAGCATATATATATTCGCAACTTTAACAGTTATACAGTATTTTATAGTATACATTGTCATTTATTCCTATTATAAGAAAAAAGCTGATATGAGATATTTTTCTTTTTCTTTTTTAAAGGTTGGAGAAAGTGAGTTCATGGAAAGAATAGAAAGAGATCAGTGAGATCAGTTTCTTTTTAATTTTGGGGGGGGTTTTGTTGTTTTGTTTTGTTTTTTTGAGAGAATACATGAGCAGGGGTCAGGGCAGAGGGAGAGACAGAATCTCAAGCAAACTCCCCAATAAGCATGGAGGCTGATATGGGGCTTGATCTCAGGACCCCGAGATGATGACCTGAGTGGGAACTGAGAGTCCCACACCCAACCAACTCTGCCACCCAGGCACTCCTGAGATATTTTTAATATTTTAATTAAATATACTAATTGCTGTTCAAGTTATGACCCAGTACCTACATTATTTCCCAAGAGGGATACAACCACAAAAAAAAAAAATCTTAGCATAATTACTAAAGCATTCGCAAATAGTTTCTGATATAATGACAGTGCATGGGAGAAATTGATGTGCTTCTAAAAGTCCTGACTTACTCTAGGAAATTAACTGAAACAATGGTAAAAAATCTGACTAACAAACAACTAAAATGGTGGATTTCCTCTACTCAAACTGAATCTATTGCTTCTCTAAATTTGTATTCAGTGAGTCTCTTCTTTTCACCTTTGAAAACTCTAGACTAAACCATAATTCAAGCTCTCCATCCATTCTTTTCCTCACAGGGTGAAGCTGTCCTTTCCCAGCATGACAATGTTGGACCATATGTTGCTCTGTTCCTCTTCTACTGTGAAGTTAAGCTCCTACTGTCTCATGGAAAATTGTATCACTAGGAGACCAAACATGCGGCATAACAATTTTCTATATTGAATGTATAGAAATAAAAATAAAAGTAGAATGACAGAGAATATTAAAAATAGCATATTGTAGAATCATTTGGTACACTTTGTGTATGCAGGTTTCCATAGAAACAGTAATATATATGAAGGGTAGTTTTGTTAATGAAGTTATTATATACCTAAAATAGATTTTTGTGCTTTTTAATATAATATATTAAACTATTAAAATATAGTTGTTGCAAGAAGTGGTATTGGTTACTTACCTTCAGTTATTTCTAGAGCAAGCATAATTTACTGAATTAAAGCAGAAATAGATTATTAATATATCCTGAGTGTTAATGTTTGAGTAAAAGAAGAGATTTGTAAGAAAAGGGAGTAGATGGATGTTTTAGAAAATATTCTCAAAAAAGGCTTTAAACTAACAAAAATTTTATAGATTGATTTTTATGTTCAATTTTACTTGACAGTCTGTGAGTTTTCTTCTTTTTGAGTATACTGCTTTTGTTCATACAACTCTTATACTTATCAGACATAATTAAGTTAGTTTTTGGCTCACTATTATCCTGAGGACAAGATAGAGAAATAATGGGAAGGTTAAAAAGGACAACAGTGTGAGTACCTGAGGTAAATTTATTCAATGAATAAAATCATATTGCAGTGTTCCTTCAGGAAGTTTGTAACGGAAGCAAATGAGCAAGGAATGTGTAGTTGTCCGTCTTTGTCCAACTGTTCCTGAGTATCATCTATCAGAATGCTTTTGCTGTTGTTCAAAGCTAATGTTGGGGCTAGATGGGCAGGATAGTGTTGAATGTGGCTGAAGGAAAAGTAATCTTTTACATTTAGCTAGATATTACCAGATATGTGTTTAAAACTCATCACTGATCCATTCAAAACACAAGGAAGACTTTGTATTTGATTTTATATTGTTTTGTTTTACTATATTTTTATTGATGATGACCTACCAATAGCTTATAATCTTTGGTTTGAAGAAAGTTTCACCTCTCAGTTGTGTGACCTCCAGTTTCTCCTGATGAAACCTGCCAATGAGGAGCCATCATAGTCTAGTATCCACAAAGTCCAGTATCTCTCATGTCAAGTGAATATTCTATTCTGCTCCTTCCTTGATAATTCGCAGGGGAAATAAAACCTGTCTGATTTCTCTGTTTTATATTTCTATCACTTCTTCCTCACATTCTTCACTTCTCTAGTATATGTAACCAGTTTTTCACTTCCTCTTACTTTTTAAAGGGTTTTCTCCTTTGTCCTGGCATCATTTATCCTGGGCACTGCGATTTTTCCTGAGAGCTCTGCCTTAATATGAAAGGGGCAATCACTCCACACTCTTAATGAAACTTGATATCATTGATCCAAACCATTGCTATCTCTCCATTGAGAGACAGAATACTCTCCTAACTAATTTTTGTGCTTGTTTGTGTCAGTTGTCCACACTCTGTGCAGAAGTTGGACTGCTCTTTTTGAACTGTCAGTCACATCAGGTTATTCCCCATGTTCAAATCCATCCCTTGGAACTTAGATCTGCTAACCAGTAAGGTTAGGGTAAACAGTGTTCTCACAAACTGGGCCTTTATTATCTCACAACCCTCATCTTTTAATCCTCAACCCCATGCTCGCTATGCTCCAGCCATATAGGAAAAGATTTTTCCCACTGTAGTGCCTTTGTTGGCAGATGGTTCCTCTGCAATTTTTAAACCTACATTATGTGACCCTGTATAATTTAAATGCAATACTTGTTTATTCATCACTACTTCAAATTATTTTAAACTTTGTTGACATAAAAATATTTCTTTAACCATGATTTAAATGGAAATCTGATTAAGTGTAATGAGAACAGAAGTCCTTTTCAAGACCACATCCCTCCAATCACTGTCTTATCCCATATTCCTATAGTCCCTCAGATGGTCTGAACTGGGCTTGTACAACTACTAGAAAAATGCCTTTTTAAACATCATGCCATAATGTATATTATATTATGTCATAATTTTATGACATGTTTATGATACATTCATATTATAAGCTAATATTTTGTGTTAAACTCTTCCTCCACTGTCAAGAAATGAGTTCATAGTACTAACATATCATTGAACTATGATTAAAATTAGCTTACTGTTGGGGCACCTGGGTGGCTCAGTAGGTTAAGTGATTGCCTTTAGCTCAGGTCATGATCCCAGGGTCCTGGGATCGAGCGTCTCATCAGGCTCCCTAATTGGAGAAGAGTCTGCTTCTCCCTCTCCCTCTGCCTGCTGCTCTGCCTAGTTGTGCTCTCTCTGTCTCTCTGTCAAATAAATAAAATCTTTAGAAAAAAGTTATCTTGCTGAAATTGAGAGAAGAATGGTTCTCAAGTGGCTGGAGTTTACTTTGAGCCATTAACTTTTTTTCAGTTCCTTTTCTTGGGATGATACAAGCTGCATCATTAGAGACTTTAAATACTAATTTTTGCTTTGTTCTCCTCAAACAGTATAAGCTCAGTCACTGAGAAATGTGTTTCTCTCTCTTGTACATATATGCTTATCTAGAATTATAGCAAAATGATCACACAAATTTGTTGAGTAGATCATTTTTTTATCCTACATAAAATAGTGTCTAACATTGAATTTATTTTCTATTGGCCCAAACAATTGACTTGTTTTTGCAAAAATATCATCAATCCCACCACTGATGTTCAATTTTTATAAGCAACCTATAAGCAAACTTGAAAAATTAAAATTAAAGATAAGAATGGCAATATTTGAACATGCATATTAAAAATAATAATTAGGGGTGTGTGTGGGTGGCTCAGTGGATTAAAGCCTCTGCTTTCAGCTCAGGTTATGATCCCAAGGTCCTGGGATGGAGCCCCGCATCGGGCTCTCTGCTCAGCGGCGAGCCTGCTCCTCCCCTCTCACTCTGCCTGCCTCTCTGCCTACTTGTGATCTCTCTCTGTCAAATAAATAAATAAAATCTTAAAAATAATAATAATAATAATAATTATAAGGGGGTACCTGGGTGGTTCAATCCTTTGAGCCACCAGACTCTTGATTTCCTCTTAGGTCATGATTTCAGGGTTGTAAGATTGAGCCCCACGTCGGAATCCATGCTGGGCATGGAGCCTGCTTGGGATTTTCTCTCTCCCTATCCCTCTGTACTCCCCACGCCCAAGCATGTGCGCTTTCTCTCTCTATCTCTCTCAAAAATAATAATAATGATAAGAAGAATTAGATTTTTTTAAAAGCTAAAAATGGAATAGAATCACAGTCCAGCTGATAAGGCTTTTAAGGGAAAAAGCATGAAATTACACTAAAGTTTTTATGAAGCTGGTAATTTCCTCATCATACATAATAGATGAATACAAAACTTTTATTTCTTTTCTATGGTGGCTTATGTAACAAGGTGAAATTCTTAAATATGATTACAATTAGAGGCAGCAAAGTAGAAAATATCTAATTATATTATATATCTTTATATTTAATTTTAATCATATTATAATTCTATAATTGAAAATAGTGTAACTACCATTTCTAGAATGGCATTTAATAAAATGCTAATTAACAGATTACTATTAGATGATGGAACTACAGATAAAATTTCTTCTTTATACTTTTTTCATTTTTTAATTAGATTTTTTCTGTTAGATGGTATTATTTTGAAACCATAATAATTAATAAGATTATTTCAAAAATAAAGGTAATCTTAATTATATTTTGTTTTCCTCATATTTCATGTCAGGCCTCCAAAGAAAAATAATTTGAAAATAACTAAGCCCAAGATAACAACTTCCTTCTTTGTTTTTGCACCTGCTCAGTAGTAGGAATTCTTGTAATAGGGTAACCTGTAGTTCTTCCCAATTCTGTACACGCATGTCACCACTTGCATCAAGTGGCAGAGTCTGAGTCAGACTTATGTTCAATAAAATGAAACAAAAGTGATGTTTTGGAATAGCTGAATTCAAGCTTTAAGAGAATTGTTAGCTTCTGTTCCTCTGCCTTGGAAGCTAGGCATCATGCAATGAGAAAGCCCCTGCCAGGACTAAACTGTTAGAGGTCACACGGAGCAAGGTGGACATTCCAGTCTCAGCTGGGAATCTAGCTAAGTCAATCAAAGTGATCTCACCTTACACAATGTGCAGCAGAAAATCAGCCAGCCTGAGCTCAGTCAGCTCACAGAATCATAAAAAATAGTCACTGCCAATATAAGTCACTAAGTTTAGGCATGATTTATTATGTAACCATAGATAATAGATACACTCACTAAATTATATGTTGTGTTCAAAATATTCAATTGACTTCCCTTCTCATAATAAACCTTGAAAGTTAGTAAAATAAGATAGTGTTGGGGAGGTCATCAAGACAGTGTGACCACAGGTTGACCCAAGAGCTAGACCCCATCATTGAAAATGCATTCTGCTTGCCTTCCCTGCTCCAAGGCTGCTCCAAGGACATGGCCTTAAGATAATGATGTGGTATTGCATCACTTGAGACCTTGAGACTAACCAGACAATATACATGCTGAACCCAGTTAAAGCCACAATATAAACTTTTAAGATTAGGTAGATGAGCAGGAGACCTAATCATCTTGTGGCCACCCTAGCAAACCTCATATATAAGTTTTGTTGGTTATTGTATCTGCCACCTAGCAATCTCCTTCTTGTCTCCCCACCTACAGGGGCTGATTTCAAATTATACCTGGGAGGCTCCTAAAGAACTTGCAAACCAACAGATTTTGTTCTGCCTAGAGTTCTTTAGGTAATATGTTTCTTTTAAACCAAGGAATAATCTTCATGACCTCTTGAAAAACACTGACTTAACACACTTTCAATGTATTACAAAACGCACTAGAGCCAATAGTGGGGGTCTAACAGTAACTCGAATTCAAGAAGTTTTAAATTCTCTAACTGCTGCAGACAATGCATATGCAGTAGAACAGCTTCTATGAACAGAGATTTTAATTCTTTCCTGGCCTATTAGGGTATCATTTAGTATTCTCTCAGATAGAAACCATTCTGGAGAATTGTATTCTGCTTTTCAAAATGGCTCACTTCAGCAATGCCTTTGCAATATATCTCCAGGGCATGCTCTACTTGGGGAGGGTAGAGGGATGTTTTGGTTTTGTAATGGCTTACAGTCATTTGAAGATATCATATAATTTTTTCATCACCTTTATACATAAAAAATTAGATTGACCTAAGTTTAGCTCTTCAGAGAATTGGCTTTTCAGATTTAACCTTGACCACTTACACATTCAAATGATTTTATCTTTTTCACTCAATGCAAAATGTTTTGCCCCTCGATTCTGAAGGCAGACTTCACCTTTTCTCCCTGACAGTGTCATATGTCATTCAAGGAAAAAGTTTTCTAAAGCATCTGTTCTGCCATTTAAAGGCATAACATATCATAACATATTGTCAACATATTTCACCAGTATATTTTGAAATCCTTAATAACTAATTGTTGTAAACGTTATATTTATTTTGACTCTCACCATGACCTTCAGATAGTTTTAATTTACATAATCAATAATTATAATGTATATGTAAGTGATTTTAATTGATTATTTTTACTATTTTAAGGTAGAAGTATTTTAATGTATAGTAACTTAAAGGTATAATTTGCTCCTGGCTTGCATTATATGTAAGAATAAGAAAACTCTACCAATCTAATGCTCTAAAAGCTAAGAGTTTATTCTTATTCATTATCTGATTTACTTTTAAATAAAAACATGAAAAATAAACACATACCACACTCACCCTTTGATATTTTAGTGTACAATGTTCTTGCCTATATTTAAAGCTTTTTTATGCTACTTACTGATAAATTAAGAATTAATTTTTAAATATGTATTCTAATCCTAATGAAATTCGTAATACCATAAACTTGTTAAGTACTAACTTAATTGTCACAATACATTATGAAGTAGCAATTATTATTATTTTGGAGATGAGAAAAATAAAAACCAGAAAGACTATGCATTAAAATATCTTTTATTAAAATAAAAGACTATGCATTAAAATATGTTTACATACCAAACAAATATGCATTTGTTTGGTATGTAAACATGTTGAAGGCATTTTGGTTTACTATAATGTTAGAATTATATTTAACACTTAACTCACTTTATAATTTTGAGCATTAATCTTTAAAACATTCTAAAAATAAAGCAATTGGCACAACTTTGATTGTGAACACAATTTTCTTCATACAAAATTGGCTTTTCATGTTTTGTTTTGTTTTTTAAGATTTATTTATTTATTTGGTGCACAGAGAGAGATAGTGAGAGACAGAGTACAAGCAGGGGGAGCAGCAGACAGGCAGAGGGAGATGGAGAAGCAGGCTCCCTGCTGAGCAAAGAGGCCCATGAGGACTCAATCCCAGGACCCCGGGATCATGAAGGCAGCCACTTAACCAACTGAGCCCCCCAGGCGTCCCGCATTTCATGGTTTTAATTTAAACTATTCTACATTGGTTTTTCCTTTAAGCATTTATTTAAAAATTTTAAATCACCGTGAATATTGAAGTGTTAATTTTAAAAATATTAAAACCCTATGCCTTGGTCACATTTTGTTCAATTCCATGAATTCTGGTCAAAGAAAATTATTTATCAACTTATTAAATGCATAATACTAATATTTTCATTTAAATATGTAATACTATAGATAATAATAAAAGTAATAATGACCAGGCGCCTGGGTAGCTCAGCGGGTTAAAGCCTCTGTCTTCAGCTCAGGTCATGATCTCAGGGTCCTGGGATTAAGTCCCGCCTGGTGCTCTCTGCTCTCTGCTCAGCAGGGAGCCTGCTTCCTCCTCTCTCTCTCTCTCTGCCTACTTATAAAATAAATAAAATATTTAAAAAAAATAATGACCAACCTTTTAAAAGTTAGAAATAAAATTCTAACTTAAACATTATATAAATGCTAATACGAATGGTTGAGAAAAAATTTCACTTTGTGTTCACCCATTTTTGCTCAAAATAATCTATAAAATCACTTTTACTGATAAACTTCATTAGATATAAAGAAAGAATAAAGACAAGGTTATGTTTTATGAATCTGAACTTTTTCCTTAAGCTGGCTAAGAGATCGTGACCAAGTCACTTTAACTTTCTGAGCCATAGTTCCCCTGTCTGTAAATTATGAAGAAAATACTTTTGCACTATTATTAGTATTAAATATAATTATCCATGAATGCTTTTTATAGTTCTTTATTAAATGGGGCTATTTCATAAAAATATTTAACAGAGTAAAAATTAGATTGTATAATCACTTTGAAAATCTTTTGACATTGTAATGCCATATCATAACAGATTCTAATGTTTTGTTTAATTGTAAGAAAGGTAGCTGGTTGTCCTGTATACAATGAATATTTTACTAAAGTCTCAAAGAGGTAGATCTATGGAATTTATTTGCTATAGAAAATGGAATAAAAGATTAGCAAGAGTATTTGACAGTCTCGATAGGAAGAAGGAAATTGAGTTCCAAAAATGAATACTAGAAAAAGAGAGACAGACAGAAATGAAAAGAAAATTGAATCAGCAAAGTATAAAGTACAAAGAAATTTAAGTGGTTAAATAGAAAGGAAATTGGTGTTTTCATTAGAGAAGAGTAGAACCAGTAAAAGAGAAAATCAAATAATTGTTATAATGGTTTAACTTGAGTTACTCTCCCAGAGAAGAAAGCAAAACACAAAAAGAAGTAATTAAAATAGATTAGTAGATGTAAGACATATATGGATGATAAAAATCGTAAAATCTAAACCAAAAAAACAATATCCTTTTATAGTTGAAATTAAGACGTTGGAGCAGAGAAAATAATCCAGATCAAAATCTATTAAATTGTACCTGAGCTGGAAAACATCCTGAATTTGCACATTAAAAGAATTGACAATTGACGTTTTCAGGTAAAAGTGATTAAATAAGCACCGCATTCCTTTAAATGAAGAGATAAAAATACATGTAATTTATGTGGAAAAAAATAAGACCCTACACAGGGACAAAAATAATATCAGCACATTTTTTTTCTCTGACAATCTGAACACCAGAAAGTTAATGTTGCAGTAGCTAAAGAATTGTGAAATTAAAAAAATATATATATCTGATTCCCAGCTACTCCGAGAGTACAGTTTTCATTTATGTATGAAGAATATTTCCAAAAACATAGATGTCAGAATTATTTAACATTCTGAGTTAAATGCAAACCACAGTTCAAAGGTCAAAATAAATTAAAAGCAGTTGAATTACAGCATCAATAAAAACCCAAGGTTCTGTGCACAAACTATATTTGAATATTAAAAAATGAAAATATAAGAAAGAATATGAAAAATTATAATGATAATAAGGATATACCACTGATAGAGATGAAGTTAAATAAATTATAAAAGATTCAGATGTGCAACTTTATGGCCACTTTAAGAATTTAGACAAATGGACAATCCACTTGAAAAAAAAAAAAACTTTACTAAGTTTGTTTCAGCTAGGGAGAAGAAAATGTGAATAATTCAAAAACCATAAAAGAAATTAAAAATAATCAGCTTAGTTTTTTGTTTGTTTGTTTTTGTTTTTTAAGTCAAGAGGTCCAGAATGTTTAAGGGCATATGGCAAATCTCTAAGTGACTCAGACTCAATGTTATAGAAAAAAAAAAGTTTCAGAGGAAAGGCATAACAGAAACTTTAAAACTCATGAGGTTCATGAGGTTAAAATAACTCAGAACAAAACCAGACAAAGATTTATTTTGAGGATGTGCAACCCAGCATTGCTTTGTTTATAATGTTAAAAATAAAAGCTCCTTAAATCTCATCAATATAACTGTGGTTAAATAAAATATGGTATGTCCAAACTATGGAAAACTATGACAAGGTTTAACAGAATGATAGAGACCTATACATAATAACATGACACAACTCTCAGGCATATATTTAAGAGATAAAAGAAAGTCCAAGAACTGCACAGGCAGAATGACAGCATTTATGTAAGGAAGAATAGTAGTAAGCACCTGTAATATGTGTGTGTGTGTGTGTGTGTGTGTGTGTGTGTGTGTGTACACAGAGGACTGGAAGGAAGAAGATGAGTAGAAAGGGAATCAAGGAGGAACTTCATTTTTTGCTTTGAATTATTATGTATAGCTTGATGACAATATATGTGTTATCTGTACATAAGAGTTGCTGAAAATAAAAGCAAAAATACAAGTTCTACATAGAACTGTATTTATATCAACTTTTCTCAATTGCAATATCTTGGTTTATCTAATCAGTTTTGAAGTTTGTCACAATGTGTTGGTATATTAAAGAATAACAATTTTGAATAATCTATTTGTAAAAACAAAATGAGATTAGGGTCTGGATTTCCTCTGTTAGAATATTCCTCTTCCTCACATGGATTCAGTATTTGTTTTTGAACATGAAAGGAAGTGGAAGAATTGTAACTAGTACTTTTAAATGTATGGAATTGGACGTGTAAATGGACTGTGTTTCTAATATCAAAATAGACTACAGAAAAAAACTCTAAAAAATATTAGTAGCTTATAATAAGATTTTTTCCTAACTCACACTGATGCCTTATGAGGTTTAGAGAAGTTTCTTTTCCATTGCAGTACCTGTGAAACATGGGCTGATGAAGAAAGTACCATCTTGAATATTGTCAGTCTTGTCTGAAAAGAGTAGCTTACAATGGCACTTAAATACTGTAGCCTGGAAATGACTGGTTTTCACAACTACTTGGACATAATTCCATTCACCCACTAAGAGACCAGGAAGTGCTATTTTATTATATGCCCAAAGGAAAATTAGGGATACTTGGCAAATAGCAATCATGACTGCCTGAATATTGTACTTGGATATTGTAATTGAAAGTTGATAACTGCTGATCTCTGCAATCCATAGATATTCAACAAAATATTTATTGTACATATTTATAGATTCAATATTCAATTTCATTATCATATTATGGAATTAGACATCACAGATATGGAGATTGGCAGATTGTGTTTAAAATGTCATATTAATTTTGTGATCATGGCCATTTTAATTCAACACTATAAATTTAACTATTTCTTCTTTAAAGAGAGGTGACAGTAAAACAACCACTTTGTGCTATATGAATTTGATATGATTATCTTTATGAGGTGCTTGTCTGAAGTTGAGCCTTCACTATTAGTGTTAACAGTGACAATGGCATTATTATGAGCACAAGTTTTATGACAATCTAATGGTCATATATATTTTATATTTATAACATTCTTCCAATATTTTAATTCAGTACTTATCATCATATGAGGTTTAACACAGATTAGATTATCCACTTTTTATATATAAGACCACTGAATCTCTGACAAATGTGCTCCAGGTCACTTACAGTGACTTCTTCAATGTCTCAAGTCAAGGAAATTGAAGAGCCTGGAATCAAAAACTGACCAACAGACCCTACTACGGATTTAAGAAGGGAGAAATAAAGAAAAAGGAACCTGTACACAGCATATATAGCAATTAGCTAAATCTTAAAAAAGGTTAAAAACACATTTTATTAATCAATATTGAATCAAACAACATTCTTATTCTGTATCAATAATGCTGTGAAGCCAGCCAATTGTTTTAAGATATGAATTGTGAGGATTCAATGTTAAACTTGATTTACAAGCAATGCCAAGTGCAGTGTCAAGGAAACTTGTCAAAAATAACTAGAAATATCTTAAGAGGCAGGCAATATTCATAACCTCATAGTTTGCTTATTTTTCTGATTTTCCACATTATAATAGTATTTTTTAGTATGTCAATTCAACTCCAGTTGAATGACTAATTACATTCTTCCCAAATTGATAACAATAGTTCTTTTTTCAGTCCTGTTCCTGGACTAGATAACCTTTCCTACAAGTTGCCTACAGAAATTGCTCTCCACTATGATTTTCTTGGACCTAATGGGTCCCAGTGGGCACCACTGCTTGTCTCACTGACTTCCAGAGACACCCAGAATATTTGTGCCTTCCTTTCTTTAAGGACCAAATCTTCTTGACATGTCACAGTCAGTATTTTCATTTAGATCTCCTGTTACTGCTTCCTTGCCATCTCGTAAGAACATCTTATTAAAGAGATAGTACTCAAAGTTGTATGTAGGATGTTGGTCCAAAACCACCACTGTGTGGTACTTCTAGCCTGAGGCAAACCTTCAAAATTTTTGGATAGCTACCACGTAACTGCAGGTAGGTAAGTGGATTCTCTATCTATACGTCCCAAACTGAAACTTAATAACTGAATATTTTAAACAGGTAGGAATTTGAAGAATATTTAATTAGATCATGATAAGAAAAACTTCTTTTAATAAAATGTCCTGAAGACAATTGTTAAAAAATGTTATGATAAGAATCAAGACCACAGGATGTCCATGCAAATTTGCGGTTCAATATAAATCCTGGGTTCATGGCAGCTTCACCACAATCAATATTTAGAACCTATTTCAGGTAAAACATTCTTACCTCAAACTATGAGAGAGATTCTGCTCTGGTATCCCATTTTATAGGGAAGGAAAATGAAGCTTATAACATTTAGGTCATCTCTCCAAAGTATGACAAGATGTAGTAAGTTTTCTAACCAAAGCACTATTGACATTTTAGATCAAACATTTTGTTCAGGTTTGGGGATCTGCATCACAAGATGTTTAGCAGCATATTTAGCAACTACCCACTAGATGCCAGGAGCACCCTACCCCCAGTTGTGACAACCAACAATACCTACAGACAAAATTGCACTTGGTTGAGAACCACTGGTATTGGTTCAATAAAATCTATTATATCTATTATATTTTTATTATTTATATTTGTATTAAATATAAATATTTATATTATTTATATATTAAAATCGATTATAATTCAACTCAAACTAGAAATAGTCTATTTCAAATAGTCTTTTTCTTTAAAAAAACAATACTATTGTTTAAGGATGCAATATAACAAAACATTAACAAACGAACCCATGTACATCCTTTCTGTATATATTTAAGAAGAAAATATAAAGAGAAGAAACTGTGACTTATATTTATTATACACACAAAATAATTTACCAGTTTGTTGCTTCTTTTATTTATTTATTGGAGAAAGAGAGAGAGAGAGCAGTCTGGGGAGAGGCCGAGGGAGAGGGAGAGGATTCCATCCCTAACCTGAGACTAGGACCCTGAGACCGCTACCCAAGTGGAAACCTAGAATCAGACGTCAACCAACTGCACCACTCAGGCACCCCTGTTCCTTTTACTATTATAGGCAGTGCTAGTGAGTTACCAACTCTTTGACATCCTTTTATTATGAATCATTTTCCTGTGTGTTAAGATAGGTGATTTTTGTCAGATTATTTAGGACCAGAATCCCTTGGACTTTTGCACATATTATGTGTAAATACAGACCTAGATAAGAAAAATAATTATGTTGTACTTACATGTGGTTTATTGAATTAGATAAAAACTTACAATTTTTCTGCTGTAATTTTTGGTTTCTGAAGATTTTGGTATTTTTTTTTTAACACACAGGCAACTTTTTTAGGAAAGCAACTGTGGTTAATACAAGTTTAACAATGAAGAGCACTATATTACTAGACGTAAAAATTGAAAACTATTTTTTACCCTCTGCCACCTGGAAAGTCAACACATTAACATATTTTTGTTTTATGCAGATTCTTATATCTATTTAGTAGTTATTTTAGGTCTTTTCTGAATAGGGATAGAAATTTATATAGACATGTGAGTGTTAAAGTAAATGAGACTGTGTAAAATTATTGTTGTATGGCTTAAATAAACTAGAAATTTGGACAAAATAAGAATGAGAAAATAGAGATTGTCTGAATTCAAACTCCAAACTCTGTCTTTTAATTTCTAGCAGCTGAAATTTCTGTATAATTCTTACATAATTCTTAACACCTACAGCTGGGCTGCTTAGAGTCTACTGTCCACACAGGAGAGTCCAGATTCAGCCAGATATATGGGTCTATACACAGCTCATATTCTGTCTTTACACAGATGTTCAACTCCCTTTCTTAGCTCATTTCTTTGATGTTTTTCCTCCTACTGTCTAGAGTCTGGGAGCCCTGAACTCTGTGTTCTGGTTCGACAGTAAGACTGTAAGTTTCTTCCTACATTTTAGTGCTCATGGTATCAACTGACACCTCCAGTCAGGGAAAAGCCATTAAAAAAAAATAATAAAAAAAACAAACAAAAAACCTCTCTCAGTGCCTTCACTTTGGCCATTTTCTACTGATTTGGATTGCTTACCATTGCCTTTAAGTACTTTTTGTTTCTGAGTTTTCTTTTTAAATTTGTTTTGTTTTGTTTTTTTGTTTCTAGTTGCTATCCAAGTGAGGACTAGTCAAGTAAAAGCGGTTTCTCCATAATCAGGAGACTGTTTGCCAACACCCTCAGGATTCAAGGTGAAGCAAAGGCTCCAAATCTGAAGTTCTGTAGTTTCCTCCTTTTTTTAAAATCTTGGCTGATTTAAGAGCATATTTAGCTCTCTTAAATGTACCTACTTTGGCTAATGGAATTGCAAGCTTTACTGATCATAAGTTGTAGAATGTATTTTATTTGTGCTAATTTACATAATTTGCTGATTAAACTACATATTTAGTCTATTGACCTTTACACATATCTTTACGCAGGCATATCATCAAAGCATATACTTAGCGGGATGGTGTTTATATCTTATAAACTTACTTATCCCTTATCAACCTCTGAAGTACTACAGACAAGGGCCACATGGTCTTAGCTAAGCAGGAGTCTAATATTCTCTTTCAAAAATGCATACTTTTTGTTGGATTTGGTTTATTCCTCCGTTCTTTTCCTTAAGTTCTATTGCATTAATTTGTCTTTTATGTTACTATTTTTTTCTTCCATTTTCATTGGCTTTATTTCTTTATGGCTGTCTCTCTTTATGCCACACCTTGATCAATCATAAATATATCCTTGATAAGCTCCAAGATGTATGGCACTAAAACTTTCCCCCTGGAAATTTTAATAAAAACATGATCTTGCATTTTTGGCTGGCTTGATTTGTCGTTGTTCCTCTGATTAAGAACAGCCTTTTAAAATATATTTTTTATATTCAGTAAATATTCTTTTTTTTTAACTTTTATTTATTTATTTATTTATTTATTTATTTATTTGACAGAGAAAGAGAGATCAAGAGAGAGATAACAAGTAGGCAGGAGGGCAGGCAGAGGGAGAGGGAGAGGTAGGCTGCCTCCTCTGCAGGGCTGATGCAGGGCTCAATCCCAGGATCCTGGGATCATGACCTGAGCTGAAGGCAGATGCTTAATCGACCGAGTCACCCTTGTGCCCTTTCAGTAAATATTCTTGAATTTGGTATACATTCTAGTAGGGGAAGAGAGGAAAGGAAAAAAACAATTGTAATATGGTAAACTAAATGTTATGTGCTTAATTTGCTGTGGTTTGCACATAGGAGAAACAGTTAACCCCTGTTGCATGGGAAAAAATATATTTTAAAAAACCTGAAAGGTGACTTTATAGCTGACTCTTCAAAGATATCTGGTTGTCTTAATAATATAACTTTATTGACATAGCATTTTGGTATTTGACATTTTGTACTGTGAGATATTCTTTTAAAAAAATAATTGATGACAAGTAAAACATAAACTAATGTCAAGAGCCTCAGCCATTAACACATTTTCTTAAAAGATTAAATATGTGAACCAAAGAAGTTAATTGCCCAATGTTAAGAGCTAGGTATTGGCAGATTTGGACTTGGTTTTGAGAATGTATTGTTAGACTTTGATGTGACTACACAGAGTTTCTTGCCTAAGAATAAAAATAAAAATATAAATTTCAGGAGTACCTGGCTGGTTCAGCTGGTTAAGAATACTCTGGCTTTCACCTTAGGTCATGATCTCAAGGTGATGAGATCGAGCCCCATGCCTGGCTTTGGGCTCAGTGGGGAGTCTGCTTGAGATTCTTTCCCTCTTCCCCTACCCTTGCTGGTGTACACACATGTTCTCTCTCTTTCTAAAATAAATAAGTAAAAAAAATAAATAAGTAAATAAATTTCAAAGAGAGATGATGGGTTATTAGATGAAATAGCACAAAAAAGAGAAAGGAAGACCACTTGTAAATGAGAGTTGCAAAGTTCTAAATGGACAAATAGGCTTCAAAAACAGGACCTCTGACTGACTTATTTATTAATTCATGTCAGTGTGCCATGCTGTCAAACCTATTTTGAAAATCTGTTTCTTAACTTCATAAACCACAAATCCCCATGACAGTACACTATTTGATGTTTATATTGTATATTTATTTTTAATAAATTTAGTTTAGCATATTAATTTACAGAACAATTTTGAAGATAGTACATAATTCCTCAAGCACTGTACACCTAATTTCCACTAACATTAACATTGTACATTAGTGTGGTACATTTTTTATTATAATGAACCTATAATTATATATGTATATGCATATATATTTTTTAAAGAATTTATTTATTTGTTTGACAGAGACAGAGAGAGAGGGAACACAAGCAGGGGAGTGGAAGAAGAAGAAGCAGGCTCTCCACTGAGCAGAGAGCCCGATGTGGTGCTCGATCCCAGGACCCTGAGATCATGACCTGAGCCAAAGGCAGACACTTAACGACTGAGCCACCCAGGCACCCCAATTATATATTATTATTAACCAAACTCCTTACTTTGCTCAGGTTTTCTTAGTTTTTAGTTTTTACTTGTTATCTTTTTCTCTTCTGGAATCTCATTTAGACTACTGCATTACATTTAATCAGCATATCTCCTTATGCTCCTATATCTGTGGCAGTTTCTCAGATCTTCCTTGTTTTTGATGACTTTTATAGTTTTCTTTTTTAGACTGTTTATAGTTATCTTTTTAGACTGTTCCTTAATTAAGATCTGTCTGATGTATTTCTCATGATTCGACAGGTAGTCTGTGTTCTGGGCAGTAATATGCCATTATTATTACATCACATCAAGTGTACATACTATCAGCATAACTCGCCACTGTTAATGTTGACCTTGATAACCTGGCTCAGGTGGTGTTTATAAGATTTTTCCACTGTAACATTAGTCCTTTTTCCCCCTTTCAGTATTGCACTTTTTGAAAGGAAGTTATTATGTGCATTCTACACTCAAACAGTGGGGAGTTATATTTCCCCTCCTTGAGGAATGAATATTTGCATAAATTATTTGAAATTCTCCTGCACAGGAGATTTGTCTAGAATCCTCATTTTGTGTATTAATTCTCTTGTTTCTATCAATATAGACTCATGGATGTTTATTTTATATTTTAGAAAATAAACCAATACTTCTTTGTTTATTTGGTTGCTCGAATTATTCCAGCATTGGCTATCTTGAACTCTTCCAGTGACTCCTGTATCCTATTTAAAATATCCCTATCATTTGTGTGTGTGGGTGTGTGTGCATTGAGCATCTCCTTATTTTAGGACACCACAGAATGTTCCAGGGTCATCGTGTTTATTCCTTGCTTTCTGTCCTAGAATAAAGCATTTTTCCAGGGAGCCCCAGTTTCTTCTACTCAAGAATGATATTACAAACCAATCCTGGGTGTTATGGTAGGTATGCTTGTTCCTACCAGAATGTTTTTGCTTTAGCGTAGTCAGCTGATTTACCAAGGAAATATATGTGAGCATACTAACCCATATGTATATACATATCTATGAATATTTCTATCTGTAACAGTTTGTATCAGCATTAAGCAAAATCTGAATTAAACCTGATGTCTTCACTCTGACTGTTTAATTTGTGGATCATTCTAGCCTATTCCTCTTATTATTGAGCTCCCTCCTCTTATTATCTATATACACCAACTGTAATAGTGGGAAACTTGGCTCCCACCATCTGCCATCCATTTAATAAATTGTTTAATTCCAGTACACGTGTATAGTAGTATCAAAATTGTTAACCAAAAACCATACCCCTGTGGAAACAACTTTATCAACTTTTTCAGTGCTTATGTTCAGCATAATGTTCACTACTGAAGATACTCTGATGACAAATTGCACTTGATCTATCCAACTCTGCTCTCACAGAAAGATTTTTTGCAAAATACATATCTGATACAGAGGAAGCAGAAACTGACCCACATAGTCATCTGATCTTTTAAAGATGCAAAAGCATTGAGGAGCCTGGGTGGCTCAGTTGGTTAAGCAACTGCCTGTGGTTCAGGTCATGATCCTGGAGTCCTGGGATCAAGTCCCACATCGGGCTCCCAGCTCCACGGGGAGTCTGCTTCTCCCTCTGACCTTCCCCTCACTCATATTCTCTTTCACTGTCTCTCTTTCAAATAAATAAATAAAATATTTTTTTAAAAATGCAAAAGCATCTTTAAGTTAAGTGGAGAAAGGCTAGCATTTTCAACAAATGGCACTATAACACTTGGCTATCCTCATGTAAAAAAGTAAACTTAGACGTAGAACTTTCATAAGATATCCTTCATTATTTTCATAAGTTTATTCTATCCGCAGCAAATTTTTTCAGCCTTTTTTTAAATATGAAAATATATTTATTTTACCTTCTTTTGAAAGGCACTTTTGTTGAATATAAGATTATTGATTGATAGTTTTTTGTTTGTTTGGGGTTTGTTTTGCTTTTTGCTTTCAACACTGAGTATTCTGTCTCACTGCTTCATGACTTTATTGTTTTCAGAGAAGTCAGCTGTTGATTTTATTGTGATTCTTTTTGTACCTAAGTCATTTTTTCTTTTGCTTCTTTTAAGATTTTGTGTTTGTTTTTTAGTATGTTGACCATGATGTGTCTGAGTATGGGTCTGTCTGCATCTATCCTACTTGGACTTTGTGGTGGCTTCTTGGATATATAGATTAATGTTTTTAACTGTTTGAGAAAGTGTTCAGTCATTGTAGCTTCAAATAATTTTCTTCTGCTTTCTCTCCTCCTGAACTTCCATTACATATATATGGGAGTATTTAGAGTTCCCACATTTTTCTGAAAGCTCTGTTCATTTTTCCTCATTCATTTATTTCTCTGTTCTTCTGATTACATAACATGTTTTGATATATTTTCAGGTTTGCTGTATCTCTCTCCTATGATCCTAAAAGTACTGCTGTGAATTTCTCATTTTTGGAATTATACTTTTCAACTCCAGAATATTTATTTGATTATTTTAATAATTTCTATTTCTTTATAGATTATTTGTTTAATGAAACATTGTCATAATACCTTTCTTTAATATTTTAGGGATAGTTTCTTCCAGTTCTTTGAACATATTTACAAAATCTACCTTACAGCCTGTAGGCTAAGTTCACCATCTGGGCTTCTTCAAACATAGTTTCTAATGTTTGTTTTCTTCTTCTATAAGAATCACACTTTTTGGGGCACCTGGGTAGCTCAGTGGGTTAAGCCTCTACCTTGGACTCAGCTCATGATCTCAGGGTCCTGGGATGGATCCCCGCATCAGGCTTTCTGCTCAGCAGGGAGCCTTCTTCCCCCTCTCTCTCTGACTGCTGCACTGCCAAATCTTTCTCTCTGTCAAATAAATAAACCTTAAAAAAAAAAAAGAATCACACTTTTCTGTACCTATATATATCTTATAGTCCTATAACTTTAATTAAACACTGGGCATTTTGATAATAATTATAGAAACTGTGTATAATAGTTTTACCTGGTCATTTTGTTACCTATGGGAGAGTCTGCCTTGTGCGGATGAAGATGTCAGTCCTTGGATTCCCCACAAGAAGTTCTAGGTGAGGGTGGGCATTGGAATAAAGACAGAAAGAAAGTAACAAGCACAAAGCAGTTTAGGAAAGCAAAGGCACACTCTCCAGGTAGTAGAGGGGCAGGTTTTAGGAGGAGGAACGACCCCTGTGTTGTTGCGGATTGGATACTTGTTGCATCACTCTGAGCTGGGAGGAGCTGTGACAGTTCAGTGGGGTGCTCTCTAAGGGAGGCTACTTCCAATCATTTGGGGAACTCTTCCCACCAGTTGGGAGGGGTAGTTTTTGACCCTACAATGTTTGTACCAGAATTGTCATGGCAGCCTTTTTCTGTGGGTTTGTAGGTTGGGGTTGGGACATGGGTGGGAGGATATACCTGCAATGCAAATGCATTATAACGAGCCTAGCTCTTACCCTGGGGCAGAAGTGCAAGAGGAGAATAGCATGCTCCACACTGGTGGTTTTTTTTTTTTTTTAATTTTTTCAATTTATTTATTTTCAGAAAAACAGTATTCATTATTTTTTCACCACACCCAGTGCTCCATGCAATCCATGCCCTCTATAACACCCACCACCTGGTACCCCAACCTCCTACCCTCCCGCCACTTCAAACCCCTCAGATTGTTTTTCAGAGTCCATAGTCTCTCAAGATTCACCCCCCCTTCCAATTTACCCCAACTCCCTTCTCCTCTCTAACACCCCTTGTCCTCCATGATATTTGTTATGCTCCACAAATAAGTGAAACCATATGATAATTGACTCTCTCTGCTTGACTTATTTCACTCAGCATAATCTCTTCCAGTCCCATCCATGTTGCTACAAAAGTTGGGTATTCATCCTTTCTGATGGAGGCATAATACTGCATAGTGTATATGGACCACATCTTCCCTATCCATTCGTCCATTGAAGGGCATCTTGGTTCTTTCCATAGTTTGGCGACTGTGGCCATTGCTGCTATAAACATTGGGGTACAGATGGCCCTTCTTTTCACGACATCTGTATCCTTAGGGTAAATACCCAGGAGTGCAATTGCAGGGTCATAGGGAAGTTCTATTTTTAATTTCTTGAGGAATCTCCACACTGTTATCCAAAGAGGCTGCACCAACTTGCATTCCCACCAACAGTGTAAAAGGGTTCCCCTTTATCCACATACTCTCCAACACATATTGTTTCCTGTTTTGTTAATTTTGGCCATTCTAACTGGTGTAAGGTGATATCTCAATGTGGTTTTAATTTGAATCTCCCTGAGGGCTAATGATGATGAACATTTTTTCATGTGTCTGATAGCCATTTGTATGTCTTGATTGGATAAGTGTCTGTTCATATCTTCTGCCCATTTTTTGATATGTTTGCCTGTTTCATGTGTGTTGAGTTTGAGGAGTTCATTATAGATCCTGGATATCAACCTTTTGTCTGTACTGTCATTTGCAAATATCTTCTCCCATTCCGTGGGTTGCCTCTTTGTTTTTTTGACTGTTTCCTTTGCTGTGCAGAAACTTTTGATTTAGATGGAAGACCATTCCATGCTCTTGGATTGGAAGAATAAACATTGTTAAAATGTTTATACTGCCTAGAGCAATATATACTTTTAATGCCATTCCGATCAAAATTCCACTGGTATTCTTCAAAGACCTGGAGCAAATAATCCTAGAATTCGTATGGAATCAGAACAGACCCCGAATCACTAAGGAAATGTTAAAAATAAATAAATAAATAAAGCGGGGGGCATCACGTTACCTGATTTCAAGCTTTATTACAAAGCTGTGATCACCAAGACAGCATGGTACTGGCATAAAAACAGACACATAGACCAGTGGAACAGAGTAGAGAGCCCAGATATGGACCCTCAACTCTATGGTCAATTAATCTTCGACAAAACAGGAAAAAATATACAGTGGAAAAAAGACAGTCTCTTCAATAAATGGTGCTGGGAAAACTGGACAACTATATGTAGAAGAATGAAACTCGACCATTCTCTTACACCATACACAAAGATAAACTCAAAATGGATAAAAGACCTCAATGTGAGACAGGAATCCATCAGAATCCCAGAGGAGGTCATAGGCAGTAATCTCTTCGATATCAGCCACAGCAACTTCTTTCAAGATATGTCTCCAAAGGCAAAGGAAACAAAAGCAAAAATAAACTTTTGGGACTTCATCAAAATCAAAAGCTTCTGCACACTGTGGTTCTTCATCTGTCAGCCCCAACATCTTGTAAGCCACAGAGTCAGGATGTTGTGCTCCCAGGATTCTAATATGTAACCCATTTATCACGCAAACTTGCCTCCAAGTCACATCTCTGTCATTCTCCTTCAAGGACGTGGGGCTCTACCCAATACTTTATTTGTTTAGTTATTTGGATGACCTAATTCTGTGAAATCTGTTTCTCTCTGCATTGTATAGCCTTTAATGTTTTACTAAAGTTATTTTCTCCTTTCTTTCTTGCTTTCTTATTCATTTATTTATGTATTTATTTTTGTTTGATTATTTGTTAGACTGAATTTCTGCAGGTTGTCCCACAACCAACACAAGACACTTACTGTCAGAAGTTTTGGTAAGGTCTCTTCATCAGTCTTATTTTTCCCTTTACCATTTGATTTTTGTAACTTGGAGGCTATTATGCCATTTTATGGCCATAACTGGCAAAAGTAAACTCACCTTCTTTTCTTAAAATATTCCGTCTGTATTGTTAATGACTATAAACTCTTTATGATTAGGGAACTACTATTCTTAAGTTATAGACAAGAATTTGTTTCTTTAGTCCAAGTATTCCTGATCTTTATCTATTTCCTATCATTGGATTATAAATTTATCGAGAAATGACATTTTTTTCACTACTGTGTTCTCAGAAACTGGGAGATTGTTAGATTCATGACCGATGCTTGATTGTTATTGAATGAATGGATTAGCATTCATTATCCTTTTCTACACTGCTTCAATATTTGGTATCTGTCTCCTTTTCTCAAGCCACAGTGAAAATTATTTGAAAAAATCAGATATTAGTGTGAAATTCTAAATATTAGACTTCAAAACAATGTCTTTACTATGTGTAGTTAAAGTACATTTCTGTGAATGCAACATTTTTTTTAACTTCCAAAAAAAGGTAACTTGTTTTCAGAGGAATCCCTTTTTTAATACTTTTTAAGATTCTATAAACATGTGACTGTCTTAGCTCTTGCATGGTTGCCTTTTATGTCTTGGAGCTACTGCCACTTAGACTAATATGGAGTAAATATGACAAGGGGTATAAACTGGTGTAAACTGTAATTTGCCACCTATATTACCCTCTAGAAATGACTGCCTTTAACCTTTATAGAGATTTATTGGACTAAAGAAAATTATCCCAAAGTCACCCCTCCTTTCAAGGGGCAACTTACATTCAATAACTGATAAATGTGGCAGTTAAAGTCCTGCTCTCCAGCTCCAGGTCAGGACTATTCAAAATGCATTCAATCTCCAAGTCTCTGTGAGTTTAGGTGAAAACTTCATTTAAAATGCTCAGGACTAAGCTTCTCTCTCCCCTAGCGGTGCCCTATCATCTTACATTCTGTAGGTACTGACTGAAAAAGTCTAAACCTATAAACATCGTGCATATGCATCTGGACCTCAGAGTGTTCAGGGTAACCCAATGTGTAACAATGCCCATTTCTTTAGTTAAAATTTGTTAAATAAATTTTTGTGCTATTTCACAATGGAATATTGTGGAAATTTTTAATTATCTATCTACCATCTCTATTATTATATTTATCTATACATCTATGTATAATATCTATAGCTATATATGTGGTGAGTATCATTTATATCTACATATCAATATTTATTATCTAGAAAAATAATTCTGGTAAAAAATGAAACATTTATAACAAATCAAATTATGGAACCATTAGTTTAAAGGGAAGGATATGTGAGAGTAAATATCAACTAGGTACTGCTGACTTTGAGCAATGATATAACATGGAGGTTGTTCTTTTTACATACCTTTTAACATTTTGTAATGATTATATGGTATTTTAGAATAAGAAAAAAATCACTCACAAGACCATAATTTTTTTTGTTGATGATATGCACTAAAGTGTTGCCCCCTGCCACCCTCCCCCCCAGGATTCATAAATTGAAGCCTCCAATCTGACTGTATTTGGAGATAGGTCCTTTAAGGCAGTAATAGGCTAAATGACATCATATAAGGGTAGAACCTGAATCCAAAAGATTCAGACACCATAAGAACTGGTGTCCTTATAAGAAGAGGAAGAGATACCAGGAGAATGCATAGACTGAGTAAACGGCCTGTGAGGGCATAGTAAGAAGGCATCGGTAGGCCAGCCAGGGAGTGTGGCCTCACCAGAAACCAAGTGTGCCAGGATCCTGATCTTAGATTTCCAGTCTCCACAAATGTAAGAAAAGAGTTTCTGTTGCTCAATCCATCTCACCTGTGGTATTCTGTTATGGCCGCCTTGGCAGATTAATACAATGAAGATACTCTCTAGGTTAAAAAAAATACAATGATGTGATGATAATGCCATGATGAACAATATTTTATTTAAATTTTGCAAGTGTTCTTAAGTTCTGTGAATGTAACTTCTGAAGAGGCATTTAAAGTTTAAATGCAATTAATGTTTTATTCAGATGACAAATTATTATCTTGACAAATACAGTTCTTCATTTAGGAACATATCTCAGTATTTCAGTGTGTCTTCTTTATTTCTTTTACCCTCTACATACTTGTAATTCTTCAAAACTGTTTCTTGGTTTATTCTTATGTATCTGATTTTTTAGAAACCAAAATGAATTTGCTATAAACAACATATTTTGTTTTTCATTTTTTGTTATTAATTAATTCTTGCATTGATTATGTGTGAGTCAAATGATAAAAGAATATTAAAGTCATAGTACATCATGAAATTAATTAACTTAAATTTGATGTGTTTGTGCAACATTGCTGATATAATCTTGTCATGTTAGTTACCATTATTGTTGTTGTTTTGTTTTTGTTATGGTTGGAATGTGTCTAGTGTTAGTACTGCCCATTGCAAGATCCCTGCTGTTATTAATGCTTAGAAAGTTGAAAGTGTTCATTGAATACTTTAAGATTCTCCTCAAAATACTGGAAAAAATATTTCAGAGTTATGACTATGATGGTAATATTACTAAAAGTCTGCTAATTATATCAATGTTTTTGTGACTATCATGAATGTTTTCCATAAAACTGTCCTCTAACTTTGCAGTAATATATTATTTTTTTTATTATATTTATTTATTTTATATAGAGAGAGTGTGTGCAGTGGGGAGAGAAAGAGGGAGAGAAAGAATCTCACTGGATGCGGGGCGATCTCACAACCTCAAGGTCATGACCTGAGCTGAAATCAAAAGGTGGACATTTAATCAACTGAGCCACCCAGGCACCTGGTTTGCAGTATATTTTACAGGCAGCAAAAGGTGCTTCAGTTTAGAATTAAATGTGCAACGGCCAAGAACATGAGTTCTTCTGCACTGAAAAGTTACATTCAGTCAGTTATTTCTAATCAATTGTTAATGCGTCGCCAAAAATGGTTGAGTTGTCAGAACAGATCCAGTAAGTGAGAGGTTTTCCCCAACACTGACATTTGCTAATGATTAATAAGGAACAAAAACAAACAAGAAATAGCCATGAGCTTATCATTATCCGTTAGAAATTTTAGATTTCCAAAAGTCTCTTTTAGGACGCTCAGATAGAGTTTTATTTCAAAGTGACAAACACCAACTGCATGTAGTACAGCTGAATATAAAGAAGCCACTTAGTTGAGGGTTCTTTTCAGACTGTCATGTAGCTAAAGGGCCTATGTGACTCACCTATACCAATCATTTGATTAATTTTCATTGTTAATCCAGCTGCATCCCATAAATCCAAACCATGGCTTCATATTTAGTAAACAATCAAGTTCTATAAAAACTTAAAGAAGAACTTAAAGTTCTTCTCATGCTAAGTTCCTTAGCATGTTTGCAAAGGGCTCTGGTTGGGAGTCAAAAGGTGGGGGACTACTGTGCAGGCAGGTGCTCTACAAACAGGGATGAGCTCCAAATGGACTCCTAGGGGATGGAGCTGAAAGGAAGACAAGGCCCAAAGCCAGCTGTGGTTCTTTGTCACCACACGCCCAGACAACCAGGTTTTGTTTGTGTTTCTCTATCATAAATGCTGCCTTATTGGTTCTGAATTTTTTATCTCCAGATTCCAATTTATACTTATGCAAAAAAAAAATATGCCCAGGAAAAATAAAAACAGAAAACAAAACAAAATAAAAATACAGATTCAGATGGCAATGCCAGCACAGAAGCAGGCAGTCTTTTTGATCAGGTGCTGGGATGATTACGTACTTCCTCGCGAAGGATGAAGGAAGGAATTTAGAGATCCAATATTAGCTATTTTCTTCCAAGTTGCCATAGAGGAAGTTACTCAGTGAAACTGGATCTCATTTTTTAAAATAAGAGATAAATGCAGCTCTTTATGTGAAATTTCCTATGGATAATACTGTCTGAAATTTTGTGTAGGATTTAGTCCATAAACCGTAAGATTGTTTCTTCTACTGTAGATACAGTGAAGCCTTTTTCCCTCTCTCATTGTTTTCTTGGAGTGAACACAATGATCAAGAAACAAATTATACACTGAAAAGCATCATTGGGCCATTACTTAACAATTCAATTACTGTATTTGTCTAACATAAGAGAAAGCAAACAGATTGAATAAAATAATGAGATGTATTATTACATATAATAGTAAGTCCAAAGTCAGGGAAATTCAGACATTTGTTGATTCAGCTGCTTGGCAACATCCTAGTTTCAGCTGAACTTGTCTCCTGCCTTTTCCTCTATTTCATGATGTTCCCAGGGGTCCTTCCTTATAGGATGGGAAAAAAGTAGCAAAAAGGATCATCACTGGTTTATGTGAAATGAGAGTGAAAGAAAACTTCTAGGAAGCATCTAAAAGTCTTTCTCTCATATCTCAATGGCCAGAATTGTAGTCTATGTCTCTGACTGAATCAATCACTTGGTGAGAGGGTTAAGCCTACCTCCAACTGACTTAGATCAATAGAGATAAAATGGTGAGCTTTTGAGACCATCAGGGGATCCTGCCTCTACTAAAGGGCATGGCATCTCACCAGGTGCAGTGAGTTGGGAATAAAAAAAAAAAAAATAGCAAAAAGCACTATCTATTCCATATCCTTCTTACATCAGTTTCAATGCATAAACATATATTAAGTTACTTTCTTGTCCAGTCCCACCAACTTCCAGCTGATGTACTCATTTTTTTAAAACCTGTAGATTTCTTCTTTCAAGTTGTCATCATTCTACAATGTATCATCAAATAATTGTCTCGAATAAATTAGAAGAAATTTCCTGTCTCTATCTTCATATGTCACAGCAATATTTTTGGAATATAATAGATGCCTTGACATTTACCAACATTATCTTTGCCAATGTACTTTTAAATTATATGATGGTACAGAATATGATCTTATCCTCTGCAGCCTTTGGCACAGTATTACAAATAGAAGGGGCCTGACATATATTAATTGATTGATTCAAATATCAAATTGTTCATGGTCTGGAAGAAATAGGTTTGCTGCTTACATTTGATACGTGTCCCTTCAAAACCAATGCATATAAAGCCAGATATAATAAAGCCCTTTTATTCATGCCTCCTATTGGAAATTTACATCTTTTGAGAATAAGAATACTTCATTTTTAGAATATATCCTCCATGGTTGCTATTTTCCTATATTTTACTCTTTAGTAATGTATTTGAAAAAATATATAATAATTGGTTCCTATGATTGTGGAGGCTGATCAGTCCCAAAGTCTGCAATCCCTGTAGTCAACAAGTCAAAGACCCAGGAGATCCAATGGCGTAACTCTCTGAATAATGTTTGACCAAATATCTAGGTAATTCATGGTCCAGTCATGTTTACATATAAAGTTAACCACCACAATAAGTATATTCCATTTTGGGTAACCTCTGAGAAAACATTACAAATTCATTAGTTAAATAACAGTTGAATCTCTAGCCAAGAGTTAATCAAACCACCATAAATTTAATTGTATTAATAAAATTATGAACATAATCTGAAAATAAAGGCAGTGAGTGCTACAGCAGAAGGCATGTGTATGAATCAATACTTAAAATATTTTGTTTAGCTTATAACCCATACCATTATAAATATGTCTAATGCAAATTTGCCTATGTGTATGACTTATTTTTCTTTCAAAAATATTGTCAGGGAAAAAGCCTTGGAAGACTGTCAGGATATAGTTAGATCTTACAAAATAGAGCAAATGATTTATATTACAAATGTCATGACTCATAAATTCAAATATACTATATTTTCTGCCTATTTTCAAGTACCAGATTATCTCTTTAGTCTTTGAGTATATTTAACTCTATGTGAGTGGAAGAGGGTAAAGAATGGATAAATTATCCACTGTGTTATTATTTTGTATTGATATTAAACTGAAAAAAATAATACAACTAACATAGATTTACTAAATAAATATATACATTTTAGAAGGACTTCTCAGAAGACCTAAAATATATCTTACTTGAAAAAGATACATAAGCATGCATTCCCTCAGAAAAAATTATATATACAATATAGTACTTTATGCAAAACATTTATTTATAGAAATATTTCTTGTGCCTATTCTCAAAGAGAGAAAATTTGAGTGAAAAACAAAATCAATTTAAAATTATCTTTTTTATTTTCAATGTATTTGATCCCTAGAACAATAATCATACTACATCATAAGTAGGACTAATGAAGGAGAAAAAAACAAGTAGAAATGCAATAATGGCAGTAACATTGTTCAATAGTTAAGTCACAGTTTACTATCAGAAGTAGGGATAAGAAGGTTCTAAGATAATATCTACAATGTTCATGACCAACAACTTTTTTGCTGATAGTAAAGAAGCTATATAAAAATATTTCTTCTGCTGATACTGAGCACTACTATTTCTCAGCCTTTGTTCTTCCCCCTCTTTCTATGTAAACATAATTATTTTTTTTTCCATTGCCAAATCATATGAAAGTGCCAAGAAGATGTTCATCATATTTGGAATATGATTTAGATACAGTGTAGGTCCAAAGACATAAATACAATCCGCTTTGGGGAAGGACACAGGAAGCTTCTCCAAAAGAGCTGAAAGTATGTTACTTTTTTTTTTTTAAAGATTTAATTTATTTGACAGAGAGAGATTACAAGTAGGCAGAGAGGCAGGCAGAGAGAGAGAGAGGAAGAAGCAGGCTCCCCGCTGAGCAGAGAGCCCCATGCGGGACTCGATCCCAGGACCCTGAGATCATGACCTGAGCCGAAGGCAGTGGCTTAACCCACTGAGCCACCCAGGCACCCAGTATGTTACTTTTGAAGATGCCTGTTGTTGATTTAAAAATGTGGAAAAAAGTATGTCACATTCAGTTGTATTCCAGAAAAAGAAGAAACAAATTAATTGTTAAAATAATCAACAAATGGTGGTATAAGTTGTAAAGGCTCAGCATTTATTTCTAACTGAGCTCCTTTTCTTTTAAGAAATTCCATGTAGGGAACAAAATTCTGAGAAAAAAACAAGAATTGACTGGCTTGATGATAGATAACTATTATTCAGAGCAGGAAGGCCAGGTAGTCAAAATGTACTTGTCCTGATGAATGTAACAATCAAATATGTTATCTTATTCTGATACTTTGTATTTCCCCTGACTTTATGGGCTATTATCTCTTCTGCAAAACTTTGGTTTAGAACATGTTGACATAGGAGAAAAAGACAGGATAAATTATTTTTTGCTTTTTTCTTTTCTTTTTTAAAAAATATTTTATTTATTTATTTGACAGAGAGAGAGTAAGTGCACAAGCAGGGGGAGGAGCAGAGGGAGAGGGAGAAGCAGACTCTAGGCTAAACAGGGAGCCTGATGTAGAGCTTGATCCCAGGACCCTGGGATCATGACCTGAGCAGAAGGCAGACATTTAAGGGACTGAGCAACCCAGGAACCCCTAAATTATTTTTTTTCAGGAGAAAAAGTTAAAGATGGACAAAAAGAATTAGTATTATTACATTATTAAGTATTTCTCTAAATATAATTTTCTAATGAAAAGTAGAAGGTACTTTTTATAGCAGGACTCCATCTCTTGATGTTTTCTTAGTTCTAAATCCTTTAAACTGAAATATAAAAATCAGGAAGGGAGATTCCTAAACAGTGGCATATAAATTTAGGAAGAATGATACTAGCTGTAAAACTTAAATTTTAAGATCCTGACATTGTCAAAATATTTCAAATAATTATATGAATGACATTAAATTGATCATAAATCTGTTTTAAATCTATGAACTATAGATAAAAATGTAGACAGCAGCATTTAAATGCACATAATAAAAAAATCCTCTTCTTGCCTAGAAATAAGTTCAAAATTCCAAAACACTGAGATACTTCTCTCTTTTGGCTTTAGGAGTTTGCAGATTAAATTCAAGAACTATTTAGGCATTGTATAAAAGCATAGGGAATAAGAAAGAAAGGTCCCTTGTTTCTGATTTCTTTGAAGAACATACACAACTTGTTGTCATAATGACATCTTTGTTCTCCCAGGTAACTGAATGTATTTGACAAATTAGACGTAAAGTATAAACATTATTTTAACATGCCTACAAGATGGAGTAATTTGTCAAATTTGGTATCACACAATGCACTCCTTGTAAAATATAGACTTTAAAATGTATAGTACAAAGTAAGAGAGAATGATAGTATTTTTGTGTGTATGAAAGAAAAGAAAGTTTAAAAATATTAAAGCAGCATGCAACACATGCCCATTGAGACAATTTAAACTTTCAACACAGGCACAAATTATGTATAGAAAAGTAACAATGAAACTTTGTGTTGCCCTTTATTTTCTTGTTTATTTTACGTAAAGGATACAAAATATCAAACTATGCAGTCAATTATCTCTTGGGTTTTGCACAATTTGTTCTGAATATGTAGCTTTATATGCCTTTCAATATCTCTATTATTTAGTTTACATTATCAACTGACAGAAGTAGAATTTCTGTTTAGTTCCTTTAGCCAGGTACAGACAAAACATATAATGTGGATACTTAGTATATAGCACTTGATAAGGAAGGTAATGTTCCAATTTAAAATAGAATATAATGCATCTCATTCAGAAGCTCCTATTTGCTTTCCCTTTCAAAAAATGACAGTATGACAGTATTCTCTCATACATTTTATGTGTATATACTCAGTATACATAAAAACTATAACATATTCTGAATGATGATACAGAAAATCAAAATTCTCTGCATAGCATACAGAATGTTATCAAAGTTAAAAAAAAAAAAATCACTGCTGTCCTGTGCTCTACTCTCTATAAACAGAGACACCACATTTTTCCCCCCTAAGGCAGCCCAAAATGCCACGGATTCAAAGCAAAGAAATGAGATTTCCTTCAGGTATTTTAAAAGTGTCCTTTCCTTCAAGTTGCCAGCTTCTATGGCTAAGAAAGAAGACAGAGAGCACTCAGCAGTCTTTCAAATTACACCAACATTAAAAAAAAAATGTCCAATTTGAAATTAGGTATGTCTGATTTTTAGGTGGTTGCATTCCCTGCATTTTTTCATTATAGATGGAATAGAAGACACAGGAAAATAAGCTGATATTAAATGAGAAGCTATATACTTTGTCTCTGGTTATTTTCTATGGTCCTATGACACCATATTGAAAATAATGCAAATGTAGGCAAAGGAAGGAGACCCTTGTAACAGTTATTCATTAACTATCCTATGACTAATCAGCGCATATCAACTTAGATAGCAATGCATACCCTAGTATTTTCATAGAAAAAAGACCTAAAGTGCCTGTGCTTTAATTTTTCAGATAAATTACTTCAAGTATTTTGCATATTTTTCTTAGATGCATGCAATTGTAAGATCTTAGCGAATAGATGAATTATTGTGTGTGATGTTTAATATTTTTATTTTTAATAAAATATCTAGTAGATATTGAAATGGCATTTCAAATGCAGCTAAATTTACTTTCGTGTTTAAAAAATTATAAGTTAAATTTAATTCAAAATATATGTGCCTAAAATTTATAGATAATAAATTATTGATGTACTTTTTTATTACACCCAAATGGCAACTTCTTATAAATGATAGCACTCTTCAAAAGCCTAATAGTTTTTCTTTTATGGGAGATTTAATTAGTAGACTCTCAATTCAGTGATATATAACCACCAAATCTGTTCTCTCACTGAATCTCTACAGGCCTCCTGGGTTCTACAGATGCCCAGATTAATCTAGATCCTTCAGGGGAAATTGTGTTACAGATTTCCTCATTTCTGATTGAAGAATACTGTGAAAACCACTGCAGTTTATGTCTTTTGACCTCATTATTGTTGAAGTCAAATGGTTAGTATTCTTGACGTAGACTCTAAAAGATTATACGTAAAAGACATCTGGTGATTATTCAAATAGCAGGCAAGATCCAGCTTGACTGTGGTGAAAGCTACAGAGCTGAAGAGGGGAAGGGACCTGTCCATCACTTACGTGTTTCTCACTTTCCTATTTTCATGAGAAATTACAACTTAACTTCTATAACTTTAGCTACTAAAACGAGAAAGAAAAGTAGTTGAATGGCCAGAGAAGAAGTTACCCACATAATGTTTTATCATGTATATTAAAGATGTAAAATATTATATATTATACACAAATAGGTATGTATGTATATATGTATCCATATATTTTTTTCCTGAAACAAACTAGTAAAATTGGTTGTGCATTATCACTAAAAATAGCTACGCAGCTCTTCCTATCCATTTATCCTCTCTGACCTCCTATCCCATAAATTTTGGTTGAATTTCATGATGTTTCAGAGCCATCAAGGCCCTGATGACTTTATGAAAAGGCTTCTATACACCTGACATGGAGGCTGGCTTTTAAGGACAAATCTTCATTTTTTTAGTTTCAGGTTTTAACTTCTTTTAGAAAGCAAAGGTTCAGGGGGTCCAAGAAATTAAAGTTTACTCAAGCTCTTACATCTTATTTTAAGAAAACAGGAAACACTCTATGCTAAGGAAGGAAAAAGGTTGCAGATAGATAAAGGTTGCAGGATAGAGAGGGTGAGTTTGGTTGTTGGGGTTCACATAGAGCATGAACTCAGCCATAATAACTGGCTTGCTAAAATGTAACACAGAGGCCGTGGGGGGTGGGGGTAAGGGAAAGTTTTAGAGAAGGGCGTGGCCCTTGGAATGCCAAGGCCTGCAGGACCACTCTGCTCCAGGAATGCCACTGGAATTGCCTTCCCCAAAGGTTTCTCAGCCCAAACAGCCACCCTGTGATCTAAGAGGTATATGCATTGTCCCTTAGGCTATGTTTAGTAGACCAAAGAGACTAGCATATCTTTCCCATAAATAGATCCTTGTAGTTTCAGGAAGACCCCTTGCCACACATCACGTGCTTGAGAAATAGTGATAAGGATTTGTAATTATCCTGAAGGACCAATAATAGCAGAAGCAGAAAAGGGCAAAGGGTCTGCACCTCTGACCATTGACCCTATTGCTTTCTCTCTTCCACAGTGAAGTTTGGAGTAATCTTTCATCAGTCAGTACAGGGACTGATGGCCATTCCTGGCAGTTGGTATTGGGCACAGGGAAATACAGGGGTAATTTTATCAATATATACTGTTTTGACCAGGACTGGCTGGAATTTTAGGTAGTATCAAGTTTTACAAAATTGAAATCACAGATAAAAGATAGGTTAAAACTCTAAAATGACCAAATAGACTTATTTTGTTCTGAAACCGAATCTTCTCCCTTCATTTAACAATGTGCCTTACATATACTTTTATGTCAAAGGTTAAGCCCAGTGCTGAAAGTCACCCCAAAAGCATCAGACAGCCAAATGCTT
This sequence comes from Mustela erminea, assembly GCF_009829155.1. NCBI lineage: Eukaryota > Metazoa > Chordata > Mammalia > Carnivora > Mustelidae > Mustela > Mustela erminea. The sequence goes on along the minus strand of NC_045628.1, from coordinate 48,641,793 downwards.
ATTTATAATATTACTATAGGCCCACATGCTGTACCAGCTACTAAATATTTCTAGTATCAACTTTATATACAAATATAATTGATCTTTTATTAATAGCTTCACAGAACTCCATTTTTTAGGTCTTCTTTATTAATTTAATCATTACAAAATTGTTGGCTCCATAGTTTTCCAATATGGGAAATACTATATTAAACATCTTTATATCTTAGCATACTTGATTCATATTTTCATGGGATAAATTTCACAAGTGGAGCTAGTGACTCAAATTTTGATCCCTATTGTCAGAATTTACTCCAAAAAAAGTAGTTTTAATTTACATGTCTTCCAAGATTGTATGGGACCACTTCTTTTCCCTAATCCCTGGGAGGACTGGAAGTAATACATATTTTGATTTCACATTTCTTTCTTCTCTTTCTTTTTATTTTTTTCAAGCTGTCAGTTGTTTACTTTTGTTTACTTTTCTTTTTCTTTTTTTTTTAAGATTTTATTTATTTATTTGATGAACAGAGATCACAAGCAGGCAGAGAGGCAGGCAGAGAGAGAGGAGAAATCAGGCTCCCCTCAGAGCAGAGAGCCCGATGTGGGGCTTGATCCCAGGATCCTGGGATCATGACCTGAGCTGAAGTCAGAGGCTTTAACACACTGAGCCACCCAGGCACCCCACTTTTGTTTACTTTTCTTAAAACAAGATGGTACTACTTTGAAAACCATACATGCACAAGTAATTAAGAGTTTTAGATTTTTTTTTAAGATTTTGTTTATTTATTTGAGACAAAAAGAGAAAGAGAGTGAGCAAGAACAAGCAGGGAAGGGTAGGGGAAGGGAGAGGGATGAGGGGCTTGATCCTAGGACCCAGGGGATCATGACCTGAGCTAAAGACAGATGCCAAACCAACTGAGCCATGCAGATGCCCCTGATTCAGAGTTTTTGTAAAGAATACTCCAACATAGAACTCCTTACTACCCATTCTGAATCATAATAGACTACAGAGGTGATAAAAAGCTCAAGTCATTGGCATTGATAGTCAAATGGACAGACATCCAAGATGTACAGTGTGAACTGCCAATCAGACCAGGCACATGCTGGAGCTGACCACAGAGCCAAATCTATAGAAATCTCAATCTCAATAAATTAATATACCAGACTCCTTACCAATTCTATCCCCAATAGAGCCATCTGGCCAATCATTGACAGCTTCCTCTAATGGCAGCATTTACTTTCTTTACTGATGAGGATTGAAGAAAGAAAAGACACACTCAAAGGCCAGCAGGAAATTAGGCTAAAAGGCAAGCTTGGATTTAATGAAAGTGTACATTATAGGGAATCACTTTGGTTCTTCTGGAAACTTGCTGCTAATGACCCATAATATTATTGTAAAAATACAAGGAATTGGGGAAGAAGGCAAAAGTTGGTAACGAATTATTAAAATTATTTCTAAGATCAATATCATATAACTTCTGTTTTGCATTTCTGGACTTAAAATATTTTTCTCCTTTGACACAATTTTATGTACATTTTTACATTAGATTGTTCATTTTTTTCTTATTTCTCTGGTTTTTAGAAGATGTTTGCACATTGGGATGTGTGTGTGTGTGAGTGTGTGTGTGTGTAGATCATTATTAAGCTTATTATTTTTCTTTTCTTACTTTAGTTGTGTTTTTTAGAGTTTATTCTTTTAGAACAGTTTTAGGTTCACAGAAAAATTGTAAGAAAAGTACAGGGAGTTCCCATATACCATCTGTCCCCACATATATCCGTTCTCCCTACTATTGAAACTCTACACCAGAGTAGTTCATTTATTAAATCAATAAATCTACACTGACACATCATTATTACCCTAAATCCAAAGTTTACAGTAGGGTTTACTCTTAGGGTTACACATTCTGTGAATCTGGACAAATGTATAATGACATGTATTCACCACTATAATGTCATAGGTATAATGTCAGTGTCCTAAGAATACTCTATGCTTTTCTTATTTATCCCTCCTTCCATCTAACCCCTGCAACCACTGATCCTTTTATGGTCTCCATGGTTTGGCTTTTGTCAGAGTGTGATGTAGTTGGAATCATACAGTATGTAGTCTTTTTAGCATGGCTTCTTTGATTCAGTAATAATCATTCAAGTTTACTTGCACATCTTTTCATGACTTGATGGCTGATTTATTTTTTTAAGTGTTATTATTTATTTATTTTTGCAAGACCGAGAGACACGAGTGGGGGCAGGGGTGGTGGTGCAGAGAGAGATAAAGACTATCCAGTAGGCAGGGAACCTGAGGCAGGATTTGCTCCTAGGATGCTAGAATCATGACCTGAGTAGAAGGCAGATAATTAACAGACAGAGCTATCCAGGTGTCTGATAGTTCATTTATTTTTAATGTTGAATAATATTATATTTTCCCAGCTATACCATTGTTTGTTTACCAGTTCACCTACTGGGATGGTGAAGGATATTTTGGTTTCCAAGTTTTTGGGATTATGAAAAAAACTACTATAAACGTTAAAGTTCAGGTTTTTGGGTGGACGTGTTGTTAACTTCTTTGGGTAAATTCCAAAGAGCACGATTCCTGGATCATGTGGCAAGAATATGTTTAGTTTTGGTTATGGACATTGGGGAAGTATGTGCTATGGTGAGTGCTGTGATATGTTAATAAAAAAATTTTAAAAATTTAAAAAAAAGGAATCTCTTTACTTTTGCAAGAAATGGCTAAACTGTCTTCCAAAGTGGCTGTTACCATTTTTGCATTTCTAACAACAACAAATGAGAGTTTTTGTTTCATATCTTCACCAGCACTTGATGTAGTCAGTGTTTTTGTTTTGGGCCATTCTAATGGGTATATAGTAGTATCTTACTATTGTTTTAATTTATAATCCCCTAATGACCTATGATGTTGAGCATCTTCTTGTTAGCTGCATATCTTTTTTGGTGAGGTGTCCAGGTCTTTTGCCCATTTTTTAAAAAATTGAACTGTCCCTTTTCTTATCACTCAGTTTTAGGAGTTCTTTGCATATTTCAGACAACAGTCCTTTGTCAGATGTGTCTTTTGCAAATATTTGTTTCCCCATCTGTGGCTAGTCTTCTCATTCTCTTGACAATATCTTTTGCAGAGAACAACTTTTAAATATAATTAATGAAGTAAAGTTTATTTATTATTTCTTTCATGGACCATGACTTTGGTATTGTGATTTTTATTTATAAATATTTAAAGTATTTAAGTAGCCAAATCTGTCATTTTTTTTTAATTTTTTATTTTTTATAAACATATATTTTTATCCCCAGGGGTACAGGTCTGTGAATCACCAGGTTTACACACTTCACAGCACTTACCAAAGCACATACCCTCCCCAATGTCCATAATCCCACCCCCTTCTCCCAAACCCCCTCCCCCCAGCAACCCTCAGTTTGTTTTGTGAGATTAAGAGTCACTATAGTTTGTCTCCCTCCCAATCCCATCTTGTTTCATTGATTCTTCTCCTACCCACTTAAACCCCCATGTTGCATCACCACTTCCTCATATCAGGGAGATCATATGATAGTTGTCTTTCTCTGCTTGACTTATTTGGCTAAGCATGATACGCTCTAGTTCCATCCATGTTGTCACAAATGGCAAGATTTCATTTCTTTTGATGGCTGCATAGTATTCCATTGTGTATATATACCACATCTTCTTGATCCATTCATCTGTTGATGGACATCTAGGTTCTTTCCATAGTTTGGCTATTGTGGACATTGCTGCTATAAACATTCGGGTGCACGTGCCCCTTTGGATCACTACGTTTGTATCTTTAGGGTAAATACCCAATAGTGCAATTGCTGGGTCATAGGGCAGTTCTATTTTCAACATTTTGAGGAACCTCCATGCTGTTTTCCAGAGTGGCTGCACCAGCTTGCATTCCCACCAACAGTGTAGGAGGGTTCCCCTTTCTCCACATCCTCGCCAGCATCTGTCATTTCCTGACTTGTTGATTTTAGCCATTCTGACTGGTGTGAGGTGATATCTCATTGTGGTTTTGATTTGTATTTCCCTGATGCCGAGTGATATGGAGCACTTTTTCATGTGTCTGTTGGCCATCTGGATGTCTTCTTTGCAGAAATGTCTGTTCATGTCCTCTGCCCATTTCTTGATTGGATTATTTGTTCTTTGGGTGTTGAGTTTGCTAAGTTCTTTATAGATTCTGGACACTAGTCCTTTATCTGATATGTCGTTTGCAAATATCTTCTCCCATTCTGTCAGTTGTCTTTTGATTTTGTTAACTGTTTCCTTTGCTGTGCAAAAGCTTTTGATCTTGATGAAATCCCAATAGTTCATTTTTGCCCTTGCTTCCCTTGCCTTTGGCGTTGTTCCTAGGAAGATGTTGCTGCGGCTGAGGTCGAAGAGGTTGCTGCCTGTGTTCTCCTCAAGGATTTTGATGGATTCCTTTCTCACATTGAGGTCCTTCATCCATTTTGAGTCTATTTTTGTGTGAGGTGTAAGGAAATGGTCCAATTTCATTTTTCTGCATGTGGCTGTCCAATTTTCCCAGCACCATTTATTGAAGAGGCTGTCTTTTTTCCATTGGACATTCTTTCCTGCTTTGTCGAAGATTAGTTGACCATGGAGTTGAGGGTCTATTTCTGGGCTCTCTATTCTGTCCCATTGATCTATGTGTCTGTTTTTGTGCCAGTACCATGCTGTCTTGATGATGACAGCTTTGTAATAGAGCTTGAAGTCTGGAATTGTGATGCCACCAATGTTGGCTTTCTTTTTCAATATCCCCTTGGCTATTTGAGGTCTTTTCTGGTTCCATATAAATTTTAGAATTATTTGTTCCATTTCTTTGAAAAAGATGGATGGTATTTTGATAAGAATTGCATTAAATGTGTAGATTGCTTTAGGTAGCATAGACATTTTCTCAATATTTATTCTTCCAATCCAGGAGCATGGAACATTTTTCCATTTCTTTGTGTCTTCCTCAATTTCTTTCATGAGTACTTTATAGTTTTCTGAGTATAGATTCTGTGCCTCTTTGGTTAGGTTTATTCCTAGGTATCTTATGGTTTTGGGTGAAATTGTAAATGGGATTGACTCCTTAATTTCTCTTTCTTCTGTCTTGCTGTTGGTGTAGAGAAATGCAACTGATTTCTGTGCATTGATTTTATATCCTGACACTTGACTGAATTCCTGTATAAGTTCTAGCAGTTTTGGAGTGGAGTCTTTTGGGTTTTCCACATATAGTATCATATCATCTGCGAAGAGTGATAGTTTGACTTCTTCTTTGCTGATTTGGATGCCTTTAATTTCCTTTTGTTGTCTGATTGCTGAGGCTAGGACCTCTAGTACTATGTTGAATAGCAGTGGTGATAATGGACATCCCTGCCGTGTTCCTGACCTTAACGGAAAAGCTTTCAGTTTTTCTCCATTGAGAATGATATTGGCGGTGGGTTTTTCATAGATGGCTTTGATGATATTGAGGTATGTGCCCTCTATCCCTACACTTTGAAGAGTTTTGATCAGGAAGGGATGCTGTACTTTGTCAAATGCTTTTTCAGCATCTATTGAGAGTATCATATGGTTCTTGTTCTTTCTTTTATTGATGTGTTGTATCACATTGACTGATTTGCGGATGTTGAACCAACCTTGCAGCTCTGGAATAAATCCCACTTGGTCGTGGTGAATAATACTTTTAATGTACTGTTGAGTCCTATTGGCTAGTACTTTGTTGAGTATTTTCGCATCTGTGTTCATCAAGGATATTGGTCTATAGCTCTCTTTTTTGATGGGATCCTTGTCTGGTTTTGGGATCAAGGTGATGCTGGCCTCATAAAATGAGTTTGGAAGTTTTCCTTCCATTTCTATTTTTTGGAACAGTTTCAGGAGAATAGGAATTAGTTCTTCTTTAAATGTTTGGTAGAATTCCCCCTGGGAAGCCGTCTGGCCATGGGCCTTTGTTTGTTTGGAGATTTTTAATGACTGTTTCAATCTCCTTACTGGTTATGGGTCTGTTCAGGCTTTCTATTTCTTCCTGGTTCAGTTGTGGTACTTTATATGTTTCTAGGAATGCATCCATTTCTTCCAGATTGTCAAATTTATTGGCGTAGAGTTGCTCATAGTATGTTCTTATAATAGTTTGTATTTCTTTGGTGTTAGTTGTGATCTCTCCTCTTTCATTCATGATTTTATTTATTTGGGTCCTTTCTCTTTTCTTTTTGATAAGTCTGGCCAAGGGTTTATCAATTTTATTAATTCTTTCAAAGAACCTGCTCCTAGTTTCGTTGATTTGTTCTATTTTTTTTTTTTTTTTTTGGTTTCTATTTTATTGATTTCTGCTCTGATCTTTATGATTTCTCTTCTCCTGTTGGGCTTAGGGTTTCTTTCTTGTTCTTTCTCCAGCTCCTTTAGGTGTAGGGTTAGGTTGTGTACCTGAGACCTTTCTTGATTCTTGAGAAAGGCTTGTACCACTATATATTTTCCTCTCAGGACTGCCTTTGTTGTGTCCCACAGATTTTGAACCGTTGTATTTTCATTATCATTTGTTTCCATGATTTTTTTCAATCTTCTTTAATTTCCCGGTTGACCCATTCATTCTTTAGAAGGATGCTGTTTAGTCTCCATGTATTTGGGTTCTTTCCAAACTTCCTTTTGTGGTTGAGTTCTAGCTTTAGAGCATTGTGGTCTGAAAATATGCAGGGAATGATCCCAATCTTTTGATACCGGTTGAGTCCTGATTTAGGACCGAGGATGTGATCTATTCTGGATAATGTTCCATGTGCCCTAGAGAAGAATGTGTATTCTGTTGCTTTGGGATGAAATGTTCTGAATATATCTGTGATGTCCATCTGGTCCAGTGTGTCGTTTAAGGCCTTTATTTCCTTGCTGATCTTTTGCTTGGATGATCTGTCCATTTCAGTGAGGGGAGTGTTAAAGTCCCCTACTATTATTGTATTATTGTTGATGTGTTTCTTTGATTTTGTTATTAATTGGTTTATATAGTTGGCTGCTCCCACGTTGGGGGCATAGATATTTAAAATTGTTAAATCTTCTGTTTGGACAGACTCTTTGAGTATGATATAGTGTCCTTCCTCATCTCTTATTATAGTCTTTGGCTTAAAATCTAATTGATCTGATATAAGGATTGCCACTCCTGCTTTCTTCTGATGTCCATTAGCATGGTAAATTCTTTTCCATCCCCTCACTTTAAATCTGGAGGTGTCTTCAGGCTTAAAATGAGTTTCTTGGACGCAACATATAGATGGGTTTTGTTTTTTTATCCATTCTGATACCCTGTGTCTTTTGACAGGGGCATTTAGCCCATTAACATTCAGGGTAACTATTGAGAGATATGAATTTAGTGCCATTGTATTGCCTGTAAGGTGACTGTTACTGTATATGGTCTCTGTTCCTTTCTGATCTACCACTTGTAGGTTCTCTCTTTGCTTAGAGGACCCCTTTCAATAATTCCTGTACAGCTGGTTTGGTGTTTGCAAATTCTTTCAGTTTTTGTTTGTCCTGGAAGCTTTTAATCTCTCCTCTTATTTTCAATGATAGCCTAGCTGGATATAGTATTCTTGGCTGCATGTTTTTCTCGTTCAGTGCTCTGAAAATATCATGCCAGCTCTTTCTGGCCTGCCAGGTCTCTGTGGATAAGTCAGCTGCCAATCTAATATTTTTACCATTGTATGTTACAGACTTAATTTCCCAGGCTGCTTTCAGGATTTTCTCTTTGTCACTGAGACTTGTAAATTTTACTATTAGGTGATGGGGTGTGGGCCTATTCTTATTGATTTTGAGGGGTGTTCTCTGAACCTCCTGAATTTTGATGCTCATTCCCTTTGCCATATTAGGGAAATTCTCCCCAATAATTCTCTCCAGTATACCTTCTGCTCCCCTCTCTCTTTCTTCTTCTTCTGGAATCCCAATTATTCTAATGTTGTTTCGTCTTATGGTGTCACTTATCTCTCGAATTCTCCCCTCGTGGTCCAGTAGCTGTTTGTCCCTGTTTTGCTCAGCTTCTTTATTCTCTGTCATTTGGTCTTCTATATCACTAATTCTTTCTTCTACCTCATTTATCCTAGCAGTGAGAGCCTCCATTTTTGATTGCACCTCATTAATAGCTTTTTTGATTTCAACTTGCTTAGATTTTAGTTCTTTTATTTCTCCAGAAAGGGCTTTATATCTCTCGAGAGGGTTTCTCTAATATCTTCCATGCCTTTTTCGAGCCCGGCTAGAACCTTGAGAATTGTCATTCTGAACTCTAGATCTGACATATTACCAATGTCTGTATTGATTAGGTCCCTAGCCTTCGGTACTGCCTCTTGTTCTTTTTTTTGTGTTGAATTTTTCAGTCTTGTCATTTTGTCCAGATAAGAGTATATGAAGGAGCAAGTAAAATACTAAAAGGGTGGCAACAACCCCAGGAACATATGCTTTATCCAAATTAGAAGAGATCCCAAATTGTGAGGGGGGAGAAAGGGGATAAAAAGAGGTTCAAAAAGGAAGAAAGAAAAAAAAGAAAGAAAAAAGAAAAAAAAAGAAAAGAAAAGAATTTAAAAAAAGGAAAACAAATAAGAAAAATATAAAAAGGAAAAAATATATATATATTAGATAAACTAGTTAAAAACGTTAAAAAAGAAAAAAGTAAAAGTTAAAAAAAAATTTTACCAGAACGCGAGAAAAAAAACAAAAAATGAAAAAGAAAAAAATTAAATTAACTGCAAGACTAAAAAAAATCACAGGGAAAAAGCCATGAGTTCCGTGCTTTGCTTTCTCCTCTTCTGGAATTCTGCTGCTCTCCTTGGTATTGAAACCGCACTCCTCGGTAGTTGAACTTTGTCCTAGCTGGATTTCTTGTTGATCTTCTGGGGGAGGGGCCTGGTGTAGGGATTCTCAAGTGTCTTTGCTCCAGGCGGAATTGCACCGCCCTCACCCAGGCCGGGGGTGAGTAATCCTCTCGGGTTTGCTTTCAGGAGCTTTTGTTCCCTGAGCGCTTTCCGTAGAGTTCCGGAGGACAGGAATACAAATGGCGGCCTCCTGGGCTCCGGCCCGAAGGAGCCGAGAGCCCGGGGCCCCACTCCTCAGTGCGCCCTCAGAGAACAGCGACCAGTTACTCCCGTCTGCCTGATCTCCCGCCGCGCTTCGAGCTCACCGAGCCTGCGACCGGTTCAAGGTAACACCGAGCTGTGAGCTTACTGTCGGCTCTGTCTCTGTAGCCAGCTTTCCCATTCCAATACCCGCAAGCTCTGCGACACTCAGACACCCCCGATCCTTCTGTGACCCTGCGGGACCTGAGGCCACGCTGACCCCGCGTGGGCTTCGCCCCGGTTTAGCCTCTGGAGCAATGTCCCTCAGTGGAACAGACTTTTAAAAGTCCTGATTTTGTGCGCCGTTGCTCCACCGCTTGCCGGGAGCCGGCCCCTCCCCCCGGGGTCTATCTTCCCGTCGCTTTGGATTCACTTCTCCGCCGGTCCTACCTTTCAGAAAGTGGTTGTTTTTCTGTTTCCAGAATTGCTGTTCTTCTTCTCTTCGATCTGCCGATGGATTTTCAGGTGTTTGCAATCTTTAGATAAGCTATCTAGCTGATCTCCGGCTAGCTGAAGTAGTCTCAGTCTGCTACTTCTCCGCCATCTTGACTCCTCCCCCCAAATCTGTCATTTTTTTAAAGATTTGATTTATTTATTTGATGAACAGAGATCACAAGTAGGCAGAGAGGCAGGCAGAGAGAGCGGAGGAAGCAGGCGCCCTGCTGAGCAGAGAGCCCGATGCCAGGCTCGATCCCAGGAACTTGGAACCACAACCGGAGCTAAAGGCAGAGGCTTTAACCCACTGAGCCACCCAGGCAGCCCTCAAATCTATCATTTTGAAGAAAGATAATCAGATCTATCTCATTCTTTAATATACCTTCTCTACCCAAACTCTATAAAAAAATATGCACACATATTTTCTGTTAGCATGTTACAAATACCAAACCATTAAACAAGTCAGCAAAAAAAGTTAAGAAATTGTAGAATAAGAATCAAAATATATCTTTAAGGAGGTTCAGGCAATATCTACTTCTTTTAATTCACTGAAAATATTTATGGGTGCCTAATATATCTGGGCATTAATTTTGGTACTAAGTATAGAACTACCAATAAAATAAATCCCTCATTCACACAATTTACAATTAAAAGAATAAAAATAGGAGTGCCTGGGTGGCTCAGTCAGTTAAGCTTCTGGCTGTGATTTCAGCTCAGGTCATGATCTCAGGGTTGTGAGATCAAGCCCCACATCAGGTTCTGTGCTGTGCATGGAACCTACTTAAAACTCTTTTTCTCTGGGGTGCCTGGGTGGCTCAGTGGGTTAAGCCGCTGCCTTCAGCTCAGGTCATGATCTCAGAGTCCTGGGATCGAGTCCCGCATCGGGTTCTCTGCTCAGCAGAGAGCCTGCTTCCCTCTCTCTCTCTCTGCCTGCCTCTCCATCTACTTGTGATTTCTCTCTGTCAAATAAATAAATAAAATCTTAAAAAAAAAAAAAAAAAAACTCTTTTTCTCCATTCCCTTCAGGCCCTCTTGCCTCATTCACTAGCTCCCTCTCAAAAGAAAAAAAACAAAAAACAACCAAAAAAAACCTATGGTATGGTAAATGAGAGTACATGGTAGGGTGAGTTTGTTAAAAGCCACTATTAAGATGAGAATGAAGCAGAGATATGAAGACAGTGGCCATAAACATATGTAAAGGCAGAGTCTTCTCTGCAGAGGCATATAAAACTCATAGTCTATAGGAAAGAAATGCACTTGTTATATTCAATGAAAATATAAGGAGGCTAATGTAAGGACAGTGGAAATTTAGTCAGAGGTAAAGGAGGGTTGGAGAAGATCCATTATGACCTTGCTGGTCTTTGTAAGGATTTCAGATTTTACTTTAAGTTAGACAATAAAATACTGGAACATTTTTTGAGTGGAGGAGAGGCATGGTTTAAGTTATATCTTTAAGTATGCACCCAACCAATCATGTTGAAAGGATTATGTATGCACATGGTAGTGGGTGGAAAAAAATGTCCTAAAAACTAGAAGAAGTATGGTATATATCCTAAATCATATCTCAATAATACAGAGTTGTCAGGACAAAAGAAAAAAAAAAAAGAATTAACTTCAAGATGTCAGTCAAACATTATTTTGTAAAAGCACTTATGTTGATTAAATTTAATATCTTTCATCTTTAGTAATTATTTTTTATTTTATGTGTATCACTTGTGTAAAATAGAGTCACTTTGCCTTTTCTTTTCCTATTTTTACCATCTCAAATGGATTGAAGTGGTAGAGAACTTCCATAAAATTGATTCAAGTCTCCATTCAGATTGTTATATATTCACATCAGAAACTTTTAGGAGTTTATTTATGTAGAGTTCTTGGGTTTTTTCCATATATCACATACCTTTGCTGTGACCAATATAGGAATGATGAAGAGTTCATGGTGAGAAAGAAGGAGTGGGATGGCTGGGAAGGGTAGGACACACGACATGGGGGATCCTGATGGATTCTGTAGTACCAATTGCTGCCTTTTCATTTTTTTCTCTCAATGACTGTCCCATCCATTACTCTGGATGTGAAGACCCAGAGGCAGGACCATGTCTTAATTGTCCTCAGAGAAAGATTATATTTCATGTATTTTGAGTGACAACTTTTATTATTCTCTTCATAAATTTAATTCCCTTGTTGAATTCCCATGGTGAATTTAATTCTACAATGTTATGGTTTCTCTCATAAAAAAGTTTCATAAAAGTTTCTTTCATATTTCTTTTAATTTCAATAATAACCTGAAATAGAAGAGTGATAGATGTATATATACTCAGTCTACTTGATGCAAGTAGAAACCTAGTTCTTGTTCAAACCATGTTTTTACTGTGCCTATGTGCAAATGAACAGGCTTCCACAAAGAGAATGTGGAGCAAAGCTTGTGACAGATACATACGTGGTTCAAGGGATAGAAAAACATTGGGTTGAAAATACAATGTTAATAGCATTAAATTATCATTTTTCAAGGTTGGAATCATCTGATGAAAAGGTTGCTATTGAAATAATTAAATTATAAGAGGTGAATGTCTCTTTTGACAGCATTTAAACCTATTGGTCTAGCTTATGAAATCAGGAAGAATATTGGATCATTTTTGTTAACTTAAATTTTTCAGCATATTAAGTGAAATATACTTCATGGCACTTTACTAACCAAAGCATGCGTTAAAATAGTAGATATGTAAATAGTCATGCACATAAAAGTAAAGCAAATAAATGTTTATGTTCTCAGACAAGCAAAGGGAAAAGAGAAATTAATAGCAAAATTGCTATATTTAAGATTACCAGTTAAAGTGTACTTGTCAAATTTAAAAGCTCAATAATTAAAAGAATCCTAAAAAATTACTTCAAAATCTTACTATTAAATCTCTCTAGCTTTTCCTAAGTTCTTTATTTAATCCATATAGTTCCCTTTTTTCCTTTCTCTTTTCTTAAAATGTAGTATTAAAGTGGAAACACTACTTCATTGACACAGAAGTCAAAAACCTGAAAATAATATGAAGTTGAATTGCTAATTATGATAATAAGCAGCAATTTTTTTCAAATAAACACCAACATACTCACATAATACTATACATAATACTATAGTTCAGACAGTTCATGTATCAAAATTTCTGCATTGTGCTTTGAAAAATTATATTACTATTTCTTCTAGCAGTCCTCAATGGGATGGGAATAAAAATGCCTTTTTTTTTTTTTTTTTTTTTTTTTGCAAAACAATCAGTGTGTGATTGATTATGCCTGTCCATACACATGTCTGATGGATTTAAAAGTGATAGTATCTCTAATTGCAAATCCAATACCTGATTAATGTTGTTCTGAAGTTTAGTGACCTTCTAAAATAGAAAAGTATTTCACATCAATCACTGTATTGTTACTCATCAGAATATCCATTTTCACTCATTTGGATATGTGCTGCTATTGGGCAATGTGCCATTACTCCTTAACAACTGAGGCTTAAACTACTAAATTGCTTTCATACAGGCAAAAAGAAATGCAGATGTAAGCCACGTGGACTCCTCTGATTCACACTATTCATTACAAGGAGAATGTTCCTTTGGAAAAGAGAAATCTGAGCAGAACAGTCTATAATGGGTTTTGGTTCACAGAGAGCTACAAAAAGCCCTAGACCTTAACAACATCTCTGGATAAAATTAAAAAAAATTTCAAAGGTGTATTAGTGATATGCATACAATAGGAATTCAGTAATGATTGTGTATGAACTATAAAACTGACATTTTATGCAACCATGCAAATTTATGCGGTGGTGTCAGAATAACAAACCTAAATTATACAGGTAGACTACTTAACTACAATGATTAATAAGCAATTTCAGGCGTTTAGGTTGTTTTTAAGTAAATGTTATGCAAATATGCTTGAATCAAGAATTAAAAGCTAAACAAACATGCTAAACTTTCAAGTAACTGCTAACATAAATGTTAATCTGACACAAATACTCGTTTGTTATTTATTTCACTTGTCAGACACTCTGTGACCTATGTTAAGTAGAAATCACTTGTGTGTTCACATACTACAAAGAGAATAAATCTACATAATTTTAGTTCTCATTTTTAAAATAAAGAAGCAAAATGGAATATAACTAAATAACCCACATGTTGAAACCATATTTTTTATTTTTTTATTTTTATTTTAAATTTGTATTTTTATGTCTATTGAGTTATCACAGACATACAGTAAATTAAATAAAGTTTACAATTTGATATTTTGATATCTGTATACAACCATAAATCCAACATCATAATGGTAAAGAACATATTCATGACTCTCAAAAGTTTCTTTATACCCTTTTTTAGTCCAGCTTGTCTGCCTCTCTCTACTTTCCTCCAACCCTTCATCTTTTCCTGGTAACCAGTCCTTAATCTACTTAATGTTCCTATAGATTGATTTGCATTATATAGAATTTCAGATAAGTTCTAGACATTACACAGGTTGTACTTTGTTTTTTGGTTCCTAAAATCCTTTTTCCCCAGTTTTATCGATGAATAATTTATATATGTCATTGTATAAGTTTAAGGCATACAGCATGATGATTTGAATTACACATATTATGAAATAATTACCACAATAGGTTCAGATAATAGCCATATTTACATATAAATACAATAAAATTTTTTTTCTTGCGATGAGAATGCTTAACAACTTTCCTATATATCATACCAAAGTGTTAGCTATAGTTGTCATGTTGCACATCACAAACCCCCTTTCTAATAACTGGAATTTTGTACCTTTGACCACTTTCCTCAAATTCCTCTTTTTATCCTACCCTCTAACTCTGGAACTGCAAACCTGGTCTCTTTTTCTATGAGGTGTTTGTTTTTTAAATTCACATATAAGTGAGATCATACAGTATTTGTTTTTCTCTGTCTCACTTACTTTTCTTATTTCATACTGATTTCCAATATCCCATCCTCCAGGGTGCTGATTCCTTCTTCTGCATGGTGGAGTCTACTATTGAAACATCCCTGAATTCTTCAGTTTAGTTATCGTATTTTTCATCTCTAGGATTTCTGGTTGGTTTTTTTGTTTTGTTTTGGTTTTTGTTTGTTTCTCTCTCTCTCTCTCTCTTTTTTTTTCTTGTGATTGGTATTTCTTTGTTGAACTTCTTCTTTTGTTCCTATATTACAGAATATTTCTTATAGTACCTAAGGAATTTTTACCAAAATTGATGAAGGGTGGGCTCTAAGGATAGTCTTTACCAGCTCCAAAGGAATAACTCATGTAACTAGAAAAATTATTAAATCTGTTTAGTTCTGATAATAACCTCTGCCAATGCAAAAATGAGAATTATAAAATGTTTTTAATTACATAAACATGAAATATAACATACCCAAAGCGTGGAAGACGGTGAAAACTGTGTTTACAAAGAAATCTTTAGATTTAGCTTCAAGTATTAGGAAAGAAGAAAGGCTGAAAATTCAATAATATAAGCACACTTCACAACTAGTTAGGAAAAAAATCACAGAAAGATTTACCCAAAAAGTGAATAAAGAAAATGAAAATTTCTATAAACAGAAAGCTATATTATTCCAACTAATTAAATATCTAAATACGTAGCTTCTAAAAGCCACAGATTTGTGGAAGGTATTTACAACGGCATCCATCTGCAAATGATTTCTATCCAGAACAGATTAGAGTGAACCTATGAAAATTATTTCCATTCATTTCTAAAATAAAATAACTTTCTAGTCTCCAACCTAATATTAAGTGCTCAAAAAATCAACAATAAATGTGTGGACAATACAAAATAAAAATTGACAAAATATATTTAAAGGAACATCACAAAAAATGATAGGGACAAAATACATGAAAGGAGCACAACATTTAGTCATCAGGAAGATCCAGGATTGTTGCTGGAAGTTTAATTGATACTACAATGGAAAACACTTTCCAATATATAATAAGGTTCAACACATGTTTATACTTTGAACCAGCAATTCTACTCATGGGTATATACAAAACAGTGTGTGTGTGTGTGTGTGTGTGTGTGAAAGAGAGAGAGAGAGAGAGAGATGTTTAAAAACATTCATTTATAACAGCCCCAAACCAAATGCAACTCAAAGCTACTGCAACTGTGTGTGGATAATAATGTGTGTTATTTTTAAAACTGAATGTTATAATCCAACTGTTACATTCAACAGAAGAGACAAACTTACATATATTAAGCAAAATAAGCCAAATACAAAGGGAAACGTACTTCATGATTCCATTATTGTAAAGTTAAAAACAGGCAAAACTAATGAATAGTGGCATAAGTCCAGCTAAGAGCTAACTTTGGGAAGTGAGAAGAGGAGAGCCTGGGGGGATGGGGAGATTGAGGGATTGAGCGCTGATTGATAACTCACTTCTGGTTCTGTGTGGTGTTCATACAGATGCTGATTTTGAAATAAAATAATTGAACCGTACAATGTTTTCACTTTTTATAATTATATTTCCATAAAATAGACCTAAAAAAGATATTAGTTCCTTTGTTCCCTTTTCTGTCTTCCTCGATCACTGATATACATGCTGCTCTGCCCTTTCATTACTCTTTCCTCTGTGAAAAGTATGGCGCTTTAATGCTGTAGGAAAGAAGTTCAAATGTATAGAAGAGAGAGGTGAAATCTTTTCCACTGAAAAGGAACAAAATCTCCAAAAAAAAAAAAAAAATTTCCATTTGCTTCTCTTATTCTCTTAAACTCAATATGAGAAGTGATGAATGGAAAGGAGACAAAAAGAAAGACCAGACAGGTGAGATACAAGAAAGGGAATGAAGGGAATGTGAAAGAGAATGGCTGTGAACTGAGAGTGGGACAATTAATGGAACTGAGAACCAAAGGATAAAGGAAATAAGAAAGAGAAACCAAAAAAAAAAAAAAAACCAAAAAGTTTTCTTTTCAGTCTTTTCACTAATATTAAATATGATTTATAATTTTGATAGTTATACACATAGCTAAAAATTCTGTCATGGTTGCTGTTTGTCATTTCACAGGCTGCCATGTGAAAATGGCTTGCAAGTAAATCTATTAAATAAATTTCTTTCTGAATTTCATAATCCTTCCTTCCAATGTCTCATTTTCAAGGTAAATCTCTCAGCCCACATTTTAAATTAAAATTCTCCTTTTAGGGGCACCTGGGTGGCTCAGTCAGTTAAGTGTCTGCCTTTAGCTCAGCTCATTATCTCAGGGTCCTGGGATCCAGCCCGGCATCAGGCTCCTTGCTCAGTGAGGAGCCTGCTTCTCGCTCTCCCTCTGCTCCTCCTCCTTGTGTCTTTCACTTACTCTCATAAATAAATAAATAAATAAAAATTCTCCTTTTGGGGCACCTGGTTGACTCAGTCAGTTGAGTGTCTAATTCATGGCCTCCGCTCAAGTATTGACCTCATGTTCATGAGTTCAAGCCCCATGATGGGTGTCGAGCTTACTTAAAACATTTTTCCTTTCATTGGGGTTTATTGAATACCAAGTTTTAATGAATTGCACAAAAACTTCTTATATCTCGGTGAGTATAGACATAGCTCTCCTTATATTTCAAAGGCTTTTTATCAGTCAGTGGATTAATAGGTTTAGTTTTGAGTATGTTTTATGTTTTATGGGGAGTATGTTTCATGAAGAGTTGGTATTTTGGTGACTCAGTTGGTTAGGCATCTGCCTTCAGCTCAGGTCATGATCTCAGGGTCCTAGGATAGAGCCCTGCATCGGGCTCCCTGCTCAGTGGGGAATCTTCTTCTCCTTCTGCCCCTCCTGTTGCTCATGCTCACTTGCTCTCTCAAATAAATGCAATCTTTAAAAAAAAAAAAAGTTGGTATTTCTCCAAAATTACAAAAAAACCCTAGCTTATATCTAAATTATTTATTAAATATATCCAAAGAGAAGTTTTAGGCTCTAAAATATACATGAGACTTATTGGGACAAATATGGAAGTATAAATGTGCATATATATATATATATATATATATAAAGGCATATATATCTCAAGAACATAATACTTAGTAGCAACTGTATTCTCAATAAAAAATACCACGATTTAGTAGAAAAAATTAAGAGTAGAAGCAATTATATCCATATTCTAGGATAAAAACTTTACCTAAAATAGGTAAAAACTTATTTCATTGATTCTAAGTAAATATTTCATTGACACTAAGAAATGTATTTTTGCACATTTTAGTCTTAGTAATGTGGGATGCATCTGACAATTGTTGTCACAATTGTTATAGTCTTATAATCACCATAAGACTGTTAGCAGTTATGACAGAGCTGTCATTACCTGCCATGTATGACCTTGGTCTCAGCTATTCATATTGTAATTACTTCAATTGAATCATGTGCATTATTGGAACTACACATGTCAAGTTTGATTACCATTTTAAATGTCTTTTAAAATGTTCAACTATGTCTCAACACTGAAACACAAAATGTTATTGTGTATGCAGAGGCACAGAAGCAGAACCGCAGGGCATAAATAAGACATTAGTGAAGCAAATATTCATCGTTGGAGGAATGTGGCTGCAATTTCAAATTTTCATGAAAGCAACAAGCAAATACTTTCTGGGACTTGAGAAAGGAAGATGCTCCCAAGTAGGAAACTTATCTTCTTATTCTGAAATATGCAAAAAAATTTCCAATGTCTGGCTGTGGGAGAAATTGAAATAAGAAATTGTCAAATTTCTAGTAATACCTGCATAAAATAGAGAGACAGAGATTACTGTGATATAGTCTTAAACCCCTTCACCTATTTCACCAATCCCTCCCCTGGCCCCAACACCATGTCCCCTCTGGTAACCAAAAGTTCTGTATATTTAAGTTTGTTTTTGTTTCTCTCATTATTTTCTTTATTCATTTGTTTTGTTTCTTAAATTCCTCATATAAGTGAAATTATATGGTATTTGTCTTTCTCTGACCGATTTATTTCACTCAGTATTATACCCACTATATCCATCCATGTTGTTGCAAATGATAATTTTTTTTTCTTTTGGCAAGTAATATTCCAGTGTGTGTGTGTGTGTGTGTGTGTGTGTGTGTGTGTGTCTGCACATACATGCATTTGTGTATATGTTTATTCATTCATCTATAATGGACATTTGAGTTGCTTCCATATTTTGATTATCTTAAACAATGCTTCAATGAACATAGACATATAAATAATGTTGCAAATTAGTGTTTTCCTATTCTTTGGGTAAATATCCAACAGTAGAATTTACAGATCATGTGACAATTCTATTTTAAATTTTCGAGGAACCTTCATACTGTTTTCCACAGTGGCTACATCAATTTGCATTCTCACCAACTGCACAAGGGTTGCTTTTCTTTCACATGTTTGCTAGCATTTGCTGTTTCTTGTCTTTCTGATTTTAGCCATTCTGACAGGTATAGGTGATATTTCATTGTGCTTTTGATTTGCATTTGCCTGATGATTAGTGATATTGAACATCTTTTCATGTGTCTGTTGGCCATCTGAATGTCTTGAAAAAATGTCTATGTCTTCTGCTCATGTTTAAATTGTAATTTTTGTTTTTTGGTATTGAGTTGTATAAGTTCTTTATATATTGTAGATACTAACCCTTTATCAGATATGTTATTTGCAAATATCTTCTCCTATTCAGTAGGCTGTCTCTTTTTTTGGGGGGGGGGTTAATTAATTTATTTTTTGACAGAAAGATAGGGTCAGTGAGAGCGGTAACACAAGCAGGGGGTGTGGGAGAGGAAGAAACAAGCTTCCTAAGCAGGGAGCCTGATGTGGGGTTCAATCCCAGAACCCTGGGATCATGACCTGAGCCAAAGGCAGACGCTTAATGACTGAGCCACCCAGGTGCCCTAGTAAGTGGTCTTTTTGTTTTGTCAATTGCTTTCTTTGCTGTGCAGAATATTTTTATATTTATGTAGTCTAAAAGTATATTTTTGCCTTTATTTCCCTTGCCTTAGTAGATATATCTAGAAAAATGCTGCTACTGCTGATGTCAGAGAAATTATTGCCTGTGTTCTCTCTAGGATTTTTTTGGTGTCCAGTTTCATGTGTAGGTCCTTAAATCCATTTTGAGTTTATATTTGTGTATGATGTAAGAAAGTCATCCAGTTTTATTGTTTTGCATACAGCTGTCCAGTTTTCCCCACACCATTTGTTGAAAAGACTCTTTTTTCCATATCATATTCTTGCCTCCTTTGTTGAAGATTAATTAAGCATATAGTTGTGGGTTTATTTCCGGACTTTCTGTTCTGTTCTATCAATCTGTGTGTCTATTTTTGTGTCAGTACCATACTGTTTTGATTACTATAGTTTTGTAATATTACTTGAAGTCTGGAATTGTGAAACTCCCAGCTTTGTTTTTCTTTTTCAAGATTGCTTCTACTATCATGGTCTTTAATGTTTCCATACAAATTTTAGGATTGTTTGTTCTAGTTCTGTAAAAAATGCTAATGGTATTTTTATAGGGATTGCATTAAATGTGTCGATTTCTTTGGGTAGTATGGAAATTTTAACAATATTTGTTATTCCAATCCATAAACATGCAAGATTTTTCCATTTGGGGTCTTTGATATCCTTTCATTGACGTTTTATACTTTTCAGAGCACAGGTATTTCACTTTTTTCATTAACTTCATTCCAAGGTATTTTATGATTTTGAGTGTAATTATAAGTGGGACTATTTTCTTAATTTCTCTTTCTGCTACTTCATTGTTAGTGTATAGAAATGCAACAAATTTCTGTATATTGAATTTGTATCCTGCAATATTACTGAATGAATTTATCAGTTCTAGTAGTTGTTTGATGGAGTCCTTTGGGTTTTCTATATATACAGTCATGTCATCTCCGAATAGTGAAAGTTTTACTTTTTCCTTACCAGCGTTGATGCTTTTTATTCCTTTTTGTAGTTTTATGGCTGTGGCTAGGATTTCCAGGCTTCGATGAATAAAAATGGTGAGAGTGGGTACCCTTATCTTGCTCCTGACCTCAGGGGAAAGTTATCAGTTTTTCCCCATTGAGAGTGATGTTAGTTTAGCTGTGGTTTTTTCATACATAGCCTTTATTATATTGAGGTATGTTCACTCTAAACCTACTTTGCTGAGGGTTTTTATCATGAATGGAAGTTATACTTTGTCAAATGCTTTTTCTGCATCTATTAAAATGGTCACATGGTTTTTATCTTTTCTCTTTTTGACGTAATGTATCACATTTGATTGTTTTGTGAATATTGAACCACTCTTGCAACCCAGGAATAAATCCTACTTGATTGGAGTGAATGATGTTTTTAATGTGTTTTTGGATTCAGTTTACTAATATTTTTTGAGGACTTTTGCATCAATGTTCTTTAGAGATGTTGGCCTATAGTTCTCTCTTTTCCTTTTCTTTCCTTTTTTATTTTTTTATTGTTTTTAACTCTTTGGGTGTCAGGGTAATGCTGGCCTCATAGAATGAATTGCGTTGTTTTCCTTCCTCTTCTGCTTGTTGGAATAGTTTGAGAAGAACAGATATTAAGTCTTCTTTAAATGTTTGGTAGAATTCACTTGTGAAGCCATTTGGTCTTGGACTATTGTTTGCTGGGAATTTATTGATTACTGGTTAAAATTAGTTACTGGTATTCAATCTGTTCAAATTTCTTTTCCTCTTTTTTATGAGTCTAACTAAAGCTTTATCAATTTTGTTGATCTTTTTAAAGAGTCCGTTCCTCATTTTGCTGATCTGTTCTAGTAATTTTTTAAGTTTCTATTTCATTTATTTCTTCTCTAATCTTTATAATTTCCTTCTTTCTACTGGTTTGGGGGTGTTTTTTCAGTTCTTGTTTTTCCAGCTTCCATAGCTATAAGGTTAGGTTGTTTGAGACGTTTTCTTGCTTCTTGCGTTAACCCTGTGTTGCTATAAACTTCCCTCTTCGAATAGCTTTTGCTGCCATTGTGTTTTCATTTTCATTTGTTCCATGTATTTTTTTTTAATTTCCTCTTTGATTTCTTGGTTGACCCATTCGTTGTTTAGGAGCAGGTTATTTAACCTCCATTTATTTGTGTTATTTTCAGATTTTTTTGTGGTTGATTTCAAGTTTCTTAGTGTTTTGGTGGGAAAAGATGCATGGTAGGACTTGGATCATTTGGAATTTGTTGAGATTCATTTTGTGGCCTAACATGTGCTCTGTTCTGAAAAATGTTCCACATGCACTTGAAAAGAAAGTGTTTTCCACTGTTTGGATGTAATTTCCTGAACATACTTAATAGAAACTTCTGGTCCAAGGTGTCATTGAAAGAGACTGTTTTCTTGTTGATTTTCTGTTTGGATGACCTATCCATTGATGTAAGTGGGATGTTGAAGTTCCCTACTATTATTGTATTACTATTGATTACTTCTTTTATGTTTGTTAATAGCTGATTTATGCATTTGGATGCTCCTATGTTGTGTGCATAAATATTTACAACAGTTATATCTTATTGTTGGATTATTCTCTTTAAGATTTTATATTGTCCTTTTTTATCTCTTGCTACAGACTTTAATATCTATTTTGTCTGATACAAGTATTGCTACCCCAGCTTTTTTTCACTTATACTTGCATGTTAAATATATGACCATCCCCTCACTTTCAATCTGCATGTGTCTTAGGTCTGAGATGAGGCTCTTGTAGGTAGCATATAAATGGGTTTTGCTTTATTTATCCATTACTTTACCCTATGTTTTTTGACTGTAAAATTAAGTCCATTTACATTCAAAGTAATTATGGATAGATATGTTCTTACTGTCATTTTGTTACTTGTTTTACAGTCTTTTTTGTACATTTTTTGCTTTTTTTTCCCTCTTTTCTTTCATAGTTTGCTGGCTTTCTTTAATGATATAGATTCCTTTTTTTTTTTTTGCATATATTTTACTAGTTTTTGATATGTGGTTACCATTATTTTATATATAATATCATATGCATAGATCAGTCTGTATTAATTTGATGGTTACTTAAATTCAAACCCATTCTAAAAATGCTAAATTTTTATTCCTCTGTCCTTCTCCCCCCCACACACATTTTGGGTATATGGTATCATACTTCATATCTCTATTTTGTGAATCCCTTGTATATTTTTGTAGAGATACTTAATGTTACTGTTTTTGTGCTTCCTACTTTTCTTGCTCCTACTTACAGTCTTTCCTTTCCATTCAAAGAGTCCATTTAAGATTTCTTGCTATGAATGGCCAGCAATCCCTGTACCAATGCATGAAGGATTACTCCAGATTTTGCAGTGAAAGAGAGGAGAACACAAGGGGGTTAAAACTCAGACACAAAGATCCTTTGCTTTTCTTTCTCTCACCTTTATTTATGCTTCAGGATAATCATAAACCTTTATGACTCTGTTTCTCAAGCAAGTGAGATGTGGGAAGGGGTCTTACAGAAAATAGAAGTCTGATTACTGAAAAGATACAGTGTGGTGACCAGCTTGTTCTATGAGTTCTGCTAAACATGGCTTTAGGGACAATACATACATCTCTTAGATCACCGGGGCAGCTATTTGGGCTAAGGAAGCTTTGGAGAATTGGACCTATAGCATTCTTACAGCAGAGTGAGGTCACACAAGCCTCGGCATTCAAAGGCTATGTCCTTCTCTGAAACCTTACATCACCCCCAGCAGCCTCCATGTTACATTTTGGCAAGCCACGTATGGATACTCTACGTTCCTCTACGTTATACTCTATGTTAACTCTACGTTATATACTCTATGTTAACCCCAACATATTCTTGTATGGCTCACTTGGTAGTGATAGACTCCTTTAACTTTTATTTTGGAAACTTTTTATCTCTCCTTGCATTCTGAATGATGGCCTTGCTGAATAAAGTAGTTTTGGTTGCAGGGGGGTTTTTTTGTTTGTTTTTCTTTCAACACTTTGAATATATCATGGCACTCTCTTTCAGCCTACAAAATTTCTGCAGAAAATCAGCCAATAGGCTTAGGAGGTTTCCCTTTTACATAACTGTTTGTTGTTGTTGTTGTTGTTGTTGTTGTTGTTGTTGTTGTTGTTTTAGCTTCTCTTAAAATTTTTGCTTTATTAGTTCTTCATTCCATTTTAATTGCTATGCATCTTGGTGTGGACCTCGTTGGATAGATTTTATTGAGGGATCTCTTTGCATCCTGAATCTGGATTTCTTCCCCAGATTCAGAAAGTTTTCAACTATTATTTCTTCAAATAAATTATCTACACCCTTTTCTCTTTCTACTCCTACTGAGTTGCCTATATTGCAAATGTTACTGCAGTTGGTGGTGTCATTGAGTTCCTCTAAACTATTCTCATATTTTGTTATTCTTTTTTCTTTATCCTTTTTATTGCTTGATTGCTTTCCATTACTCTATTGTCCAGGTCACTGATTGGTTCTTCTCCTTCCTCTAGTCTACTATCCATTCCCTCTAATGAATTTTTAATTTTGTTTACTGAGTTATTCATCTCTTATTGGTTCTTCTTTATGTTTTATATCTCTTTTTGAAGGGTTTCAATGAGATCTTCCACTCCTTTGTCAAGTCCAGTGAGTATCTTTATGAACATTAAATTCTCTATCAAGGTGGTACCTATTTCTGTTTAACCTAGCTCTCTTGCTGTGATTTTTATCTCGTTCTTTCCTTTGGGACATTTTCCTGTGTCTCATTTTGTCTCTTTGTCTCTTTCTAAGTGTTAGGAAAGTCAGCCACATCTCTTGCTCTTAAAAGTAGTGGCTTAATGAAGAAAAGGTCCTGTGGTATCCTCTAGTGCCGTGTCTCCTGTTCACTAGAACGAAACCTGGTGCTTCAGGGGTTCTCTTATGTGTATTCTGCATGCCCCACTGTGTTGACTGAGCTGTGCTTGCCTCAGTCCAGTCATCTGCCATGGCTCTTTTTGCCTATTGTAGTAGGTTTTATCTGATTCAACTCAAGCCCAAGGTGGCCCTGAGTTTTTAGTGAACCAGTCTGGGGCTGTATTGGGCTTGAGTTGAGTCAGAACAGGCATTTTCCAGAGCCATGGTCACTTAGAGCAGAATGCTTTTTCTTAGTTCTTTCCTATGTGGCTTTTCTTTTTTTCTTTTTTCTTTCTTTTTTTTTTTTTTTTTTTTTTTTTTTTGGTTGGTGGGTACTGCAGTCAGACCTGATATCTAACTCCAGCCCACCGCTGGGGCTACAGTTGGACTGTGTGTGTGGTTATCTTTCCTTTCCCTTGGGCAGGAGTCACTTTCCAGTGGTTCTGGCCTTTGTGGTGGCTTTTTGCACAATGCCAAGTATGTGGTGCTGCTTTACATGGACTCCTGTCAAAGGCAGTTTGGATTGAGTAGCTCTATAGGAAAGCATGGGGGCAGGTCACATTGTGTTAATGTTTGCACAGATCTGCTGTGGGAGCAGACCTGGAGCTGTTTTGGAAAACTACTGAGATGGCATGTTAGCAGGAAAATGCTAGGACATGGGGCGCTATTAGCAAGATGGTTGGAGAGTAGTCACACTAGTTCCAGCAATTTTATCTAGGTTAGGGGTTGGGAGAGGGAAAGAACTCTTTTATTCTCAGAGAAATCTAAAGATTCCTGCCTCACCTGCACATGTTCTGACTTTAGTAAATGAATCTACTTGCCATATACCCCAGGTGTCTTTCAAACTGCTATTTCTATGTTGTATCACAGTGGGGTTGTTTGTTATGTTGTCTTTTTAAGGTCAGATACTCAGTTTCCTATTGCCCTCTGTCTATCCCAGAGCCAAGTCTGCTGATTTTTCTATTTATAGGTGGTAAGCCCCACAAATTATATAAACTCAAAAAGTTAAACCTTTTGGATTTTAAAGCCAAATGTTACAGGGATTCCTCTTCCCAGTGTGGGTTCCCCCATGCCTGTGGTGCTTAATATGAGGTCTGCTCTTCTCTCTTCTCTGTGTTTGCATTGGCCCTTCCTCCTGGGGATAGACTCCTGAGTCAGCAAGTTACTGACATCTCTGTCCTTACTGTTTTCAATGTGGCTTCTTCTTTATGTTTGGTTGTAGAGTCTGTTCTGCCAGTCTTCGGGTGGGTCATTTTCTGGATTAATTATACAGATGTAGGTATTAAGTACATTTATGGGTTAAGGTGAGCTTGGGATGCTTCTACTCTGCTATCTTCCCTGGAGGTTCAACACAGGTCCAGTTATATTTTGAAATCTCAATACTCTTGGTTTGAGGAATATCAAACCATGCTCAACAGCCTGGGGTCTATGCCTTGGAATTACAGAAAAAAAAAAAAAAAAAGACAAACTGGTAATCAGCATTCATGAAGAAAAAGAAAGAATTGGGTTATAGTTTCATTTGCATTATCCTCATATATTGTGGTAAATTTATAGAAAGGAACATTTATGATTAAATGTGTCTTAGAGTTAATAAAATGTGGTAGATGAAGCAATTATCCATTTTGTTTCTCCATTGAAGAAAATTGATAGTTGTATGGCTTCTGTTTCTAATACTGATTTATATTCATAGATAGATATTATATCTGTAGTACTTGTTCCAAAAAATAGTAAGAGTTGTAAAGGAGAATATATAACACTCTTTTCCCCTTTATATATTGCTGCATATATACAATAAAGGATAAAATTTCAGAAATCCATGGCTATCTTTTGGCTATCTTGGCTTATAAACTTTTAAATAAAACGGGGCATGACTGGAAACTTATCACTAATAACATTAAATGTAACATTTATTAAATCATTGCATACATTATTCATCTCTAGTGCTTCCCTCCTATGCTCTTCATGAGCTTTCTAGTAAAATGTTTCATTCCTTTTATCATTTTAAAGGTAATTTTATTACATTATATTGACATCCTTAAATCTGGTAATAAAGTCCTTACAGTAATGTAATGTGATTCTGTAATGTTTGTTTCTGATAATAAATATGTTTAATAAGGTATGCCTAAATAAAATCACAAATATTACACTTTTATCAGTAAAGCAGTGTCATTTTAGGAGCCAGAATCAAAGATGTTCTGGAAAAATAAGTGATGTAATTTCTGGGTTTTCACCTAAACTGAAATACTGCACAAAAGAATATATTCTCTTTGAATTACCATTATTGCTTCAAATAAATGGTGACTGAGAATGTCTGAATACTTTTCTCAAAATTATTGCTTTAGCTCTGATATGATACTCTATTGGTCAGATGAGAGGGCTGTAGAACTTTTTAAGCATTCAGTAGTCTATTGAATTTGGATATAATATAATTCTTTTAAAGTTTAGTACATTCTGGGTTCCTGGGTGGCTCAGTTGGATGAGCGACTGCCTTCGGCTCAGGTAATGATCCTGAAGTCCTAGGCTAGAGTCCCGCATCAGGCTCCCTGGTCACGGGTCCGTTTGCTTCTCTCTCTGACCTTCCCCCTCTCATGCTTTCTTTCTCTCTCATTCTCAAATAAATAAATAAAATCTTTTAAAAAAAGTTTAGCACATTTTTAAAAATTCAAACAGAGGTAGTCTTTTCATACTGTTCAACCTTATGCATTACTAATATTTTGGTGCTCTGTTGCTAATTTATCAGACCCAATTTGATCATTACTGTTGTGTTCTTTTGGTAGATATTAATAATATCAATAATCTCATATAATTAAAGGTAGGTTTGGGCATGGTTCCTTTTCCTCACAACTTAGATACCAGGTGTTCTACTACAATATAAGCAAATCTAATATTAAATTTTATCACAAAAATAAAAACAGACATTTACAGTTTTATGCAAAAAATGATCATGTAACTTTATCTTGGAGGTTTGATACAACACAATTATCTACTCTGACAAGTATTTTTAGAGTTGACTGTAGACAAATGTGATAATACTGCATTTTAGAATGCAAGTAATATTCCAGTCAAGCCATGTGATAGAATCCCCTGTCCTAGTAGAATGTGGATTTGCCCAATGTTCTGGGACTGTTACACAACACCAAATGGTGTGAATAGTTCAGTATTTGTATATTTTCTACCATGTTCGGTTTTTAAAACTTTGTGAATTACATCAGCTGTTTGAGAGAAGACCTCACATGGATATTAGTAATCAGTTTCATAATTTTACAGGGAAATGATTTTTGTCAAACCCTACTGACACCATTAACAGGTTTATATTGGGAAAATCAGTGTGTCAATCTAAATTTACCTGATGAAATATTCCTGATTCCTTCAAAAACATGCTTATCCACATTAGGTTAGACCAGCAATTCCAGTATGCTAGGTTAGGAAAACTGTCTCCTTTAAAGACAAAAAGACTTGAGTTAGTAGATCTCTCATTTATTAGGTTGTCTTTTTCTTTTGTTATTTTCTTTGCTGTGCAGCAACTTTTTATTTTGATATTGTCCCAAGAGTTGATTTTTGCTTTTGTTTTCCTTGCCTTAAGAGACATGTGGTGCTTGTATTCTCTACTAGGGTTTTTATAGTTTCTTACAAGTCTCACATTTAGGTCTTTAATCTCATAGGTCTCATAGCTTTCACATTTAGCTCTTTAATCTGTTTTGAGTTTATTTTTATGTATGGTGTTTAAAAGTGGTCCAGTTTGGGGGCGCCTGGGTGGCTCAGTGGGTTAAAGCCTCTGCCTTCGGCTCAGGTCATAATCCCAGGGTCCTGGGATCGAGCTCTCTGCTCAGCAGGGAGCCTGCTTCCTCCTCTCTCTCTCTCTGCCTGCCTCTCTGTCTACTTGTAATCTCTGTCAAATAAAATAAATAAAATCTTTAAAAAAAAAAAGTGGTCCAGTTTCATTCTTTATTTATAGTTATCCAGTTTTTCCAGTATATTGAAAAGACTGTATATTGAAAAGACTGTCTTTTCCCCATTGGATATTCTTCTCCTTTGTCATAAATTAATTTACCATATAATCATGGACCTATTTATGAGCTCTCTGTTCTGTTCTAATGATCTGTCTAGTTTTGTGTCAGTATGATACTATTTTGATTACTACAGTTTTATAGTATATCTTGTAATCTAGAATTATAATACCTCCAGTTTTGTTTTTCTTTCTCCAGATTGCTTTGGCTATGTGGGATCCTCAGCTGTTCCATATAAATTTTAGTGGTATTTGTTCTAGTTTTGTGAAAAATTATTTTGGTATTTTTATAGGGATTGCATTGAATCTGTAGATATTTGAGGGAATATGTACATTTTAACAATTAAAATATTTTGAAAACAGTCTAAATTGTCTATCACAAAGTAGAAATAAAGAAAATGTGTTAAAAATATGATTACTAGGTGACAGTTTTGGAGGAACTCTAAGTAAAGAACTGATCATTATCATTCCTATTTGGTACAAAGTACCTCCCCATATAAATGAATAGTTCTGCACAGCCAGTGAAGTCTACTTTAGAGATAAAAGCTAATCACTATAGATTAAGTTACAGATTTCCTTTAAAAACCACTATTTTGGGGCACCTGGGTGGCTCAGTGGGTTAAGCTTCTGCCTCGGGCCAAGGTCATGATCTCCTGGTCCTGGGATCAAGCCCCACATCAGGCTCTCTGCTCAGTGGGGAGCCTGCTTCCCGCTTTCTCTCTGCCTGCCTCTCTGTCTGCTTGTGATATCTCTTTGTCAAATAAATAAATAAAATCTTTAAAAATAAATAAATATCACTATGTCTCGGGGTATCTGGGTGGCTCAGTTGGTTAAGTAGGTGGCCTTGCCCTACAGGGTCCTGGAATTCAGCCGGGCATGGGGCTCCCTGCTCAGCAGGGGGCTCTGCTTCTCTCTCTCCTCACCACTCCTGCTTTTTCTTGCTATCTCTCTCTCTCAAATAAATAAATAAAATCTTTTTTTAAAAAAACACTTTATCTCAACTCCTGAAATGATCGTTAACTTAGGCAAGCGCCATCAAGTGGCACTGGCAATTGTTGGGTAGGGAGAGAATAGGGTATTGGATATTCATGTGATGCTAAGGTATGTTTTGATAACAAAAGGAAAAACAATACATAAGGAAGGAATCAAACTGTCACCATTTCATCAATTACCCAATCTCAGCATCACTCATAATGGGGTGACCAAATATAATTTAACATTTAATACAAAGTTAAGCATTAAATATCATACATATGCAATTAAATAATACAATTTTCAGAAAAGTTAATTTGAATCTAATGAAGTCCTTTGTTTTGACTTCCCAATTTACAAGAATTATAGGGAATTGGTTAATTCTATCTTCACTAAAATAGGACAGCAGGATGCATCTGCTCCCTTCAACAACTAATATTAAGAACAAAAAGAACTGTTAAAAATGTAAAGAGTCTCAAAATATCTAACAATCAAATGTGATTGATCCTAAATTAGATCTTAATACAGAAAATGAGCTATAAAGATAATTTTGGGAGAAAACTATAGGTTGGAATACTTAATGAATTATTATTAAATCACCATTAAGTTTGTGAGAATGTAATCTTCACCATATAAGAGGCTGTTTAAATTTTCTGGAGAATCATACTGAAATATTTAGGTGGTTAAAACTATATTGTTTAAAATTTTCTTTTTGAAATGTTAGTATTAACTGTAGTTATATATGGAAGTAAATTAGTTTCCATGTACAATCTTGGGTTGAGTAGTTCATATTTGAAGTAAACTGAAGAAAAAATATATATTCTAGGCATTTTTATTTGGGATTCAAAGACCTGAGTGAGTCACAGCTCAACTGTATCTCTGACCAGCAGTCTAGAATTTCTTAATTAACATAATTCATCTTATACATTTTTCTCAATTTAAATAGTTTTCAAGGTATGCGGTTTGGAGGCAAATATTGTTCAAGCACTATTATCTTCCATGTATAATATTTAAAGACTAAGAATCAGAAGCTGGCCCTTCAGAATAATACCGTGGGCCTAGATCCCCCATCCAGTCTTGTGTGGTTAGCCAGTAAGAAGATTTTCACAAAAATTAAAATGTTAGCTAAAGTTGGCATCTATAATATTGTCCTATTAATCTCAAATCTCAAATATAATCCTATTAATCTCAAATATATCTTTTTTTTTTTTTATTTCCAGCATAACAGTATTCATTATTTTTGCACCACACCCCGTGCTCCATGCAATCCGTGCCCTCTATAATACCCACCACCTGGTACCCCAACCTCCCACCCCCCGTCCCTTCAAAACCCTCAGATTGTTTTTCAGAGTCCATAGTCTCTCATGGTTCACCTCCCCTTCCAATTTCCCCCAACTCCCTTCTCCACTCTAAGTCCCCATGTCCTCCATGCTATTTGTTATGCTCCACAAATAAGTGAAACCATATGATAATTGACTCTCTCTGCTTGACTTATTTCACTCAGCATAATCTCTTCCAGTCCCGTCCATGTTGCTACAAAAGTTGGGTATTCATCCTTTCTGATGGAGGCATAATACTCTATCCCCAGGGGTACAGGTCTGTGAATCACCAGGTTTACACACTTCACAGCACTCACCAAGCACATACCCTCCCCAATGTCCATAATCTCACCCCCTTCTCCCAAACCCCCTCCCCCCAGCAACCCTCAGTTTGTTTTGTGAGATTAAAAGTCACTTATGGTGGTGCTTTTCAGTGTGATAAAATGACAGAGTTGGAGTTTTGTCAAAATTACAGGTTATACGGTAGTTTTTGTTTGTTTTTGCCTTCTTGCTAAATACATATTGTTGTGTGTCAAAAGTTCATTCTCAATATGCTTCTAGGTGATAGAAGATTTAGGTAAGGGGAGGGAAGATAATTTTATCTTTCATTTGTCATTATTTAATTTAATTGACACTTGACAAAAGAAAGTGATAAATGTAATTACCAAAGTTGGTTTACCTTTTGTAATATTCTCAAACTATAAATGTGATTTATTTCCTTATTACTCCCTTCATATTTTAGTGCTCTAAAGTTTCCAGTTATTTGTTAGGCAAACTTCCTACAGTGTTGCCTTACTATTTATAACAATGTATTTTTGTTAGAGAAACTTTCTTTAAATGATCGAATCACAGCTTATTACTTTTTCTACCATAACAAAGACTTACTTCCCTAATTGTTTCACAGCTATATACCCTGAAATAAAGTCTAAAAGTAAACACTAGTGAAAATACTAATTCTGTGTATTACCCATGCAGCACAAAGTAGGGTTATATTATTTATTTATTAAATTTGATGGAAGACATGAAAGTAGATTTCTTAATTACTTACAACTATCACAGGGATTACTTGTATTAGATGGACAATATGTAGGTGGGAAAATATGAAGGACATCTATGAAATTTCTATTTCTAAAATCTAGCCTATTACATTTTAAAGATCTTATTTATTTTTATTTATTTATTTATTTATCTATTTATTGAAGAAAGACAGAGAGAGCATGTCGGGGGAGGAGACAGGATAAGCAGACTCTGCTCTGAACACAGAGCCCAATGTGGGGCTTGGTGCCAAGACCCTGAGATCATGACCTGAGCCAAAATCAAGCCAAAATATGACACTTAACACGTACTCCTACCCTGTTAACTTTTATTTATTTATTTTTTAATTTTTTTTAAGATTTTATTTATTTATTTGACAGACAGAGATCACAAGTAGGCAGAGAGGCAGACAGAGAGAGAGAGAGGAGGAAGCAGGCTCCCCGCTGAGCAGAGAGCCTGATGCAGGGTTCAATCCCAGGACCCTGAGATCATGACCTGAGCCGAAGGCAGAGGCTTAACCCACTGAGCCACCCAGGCGCCCCATCCCCTGTTAACTTTTAAAGCAGATAAAATACTCAACCCTAATAAGAGACAGGTATATATTAGTATTCTTTTCTTAGAATAAACTTTTTCTTAGAAAAAGTTTATTCCATCTGTTCACTTAAAGAAGAATGTCAGTAAATCAGTTTCAATCTTGAATTGAATGTTGTTCTTTAAGTAAATCCAGTTTTTTTTTAAAGATTTTATTTATTTATTTGACAGAGAGAAATTACAAGTACACTGAGAGGCAGGCAGAGAGAGAGAGAAGGAAGCAGGCTCCCTGCTGAGCAGAGAGCACGATGCGGGACTCGATTCCAGGACCCTGAGATCATGACCTGAGCCGAAGGCAGAGGCTTAACCCACTGAGCCACCCAGGCGCCCCTAAGTAAATCCAGTTCTTATAAGCCAATGTTACAACTACAGTGGGGATGTCTTTCCTGTGCAATAAAATCAGCTCAGTCAGCTGAAGTCTAAGCCTGATAGTAATTCCTTCATTTCCGGGGATCAAATCATACTTCTGGGAATCACATCTCATTTTCAGCCAATGTTGAACGGGTGTTGCAGTTGTGTATCACTTTTTTCAGACTGAATACAATTTTTCTTCCTAATTAATCATCTAAATGAATGTCCAGGTTTCTTCACCTTCAGTTCTGAATATGAATCAATTTCAAATAAAAGTATAATGAGAAAGAGGGCAAGTAGAGTTTTGCCTTGGAAAAATGTGATGTACAAAGGGTCAAAATACTCAATCAGCACTGTCCTCATTAGGAGCATTTGCATAAGTGAAGACTAAATGCTTTTTACACTAAAAAGAGAAGTTTATTGTCTACCCATTAGCTTGTCTTGCTTTGTGAATTCTAACTAACAAAAATTATTAACACCTCACTTATACATATACAGAGATAACTACTACTAGTCTTCTAGATTACTTTTTGATTTGTGACAATTGCAAGAGTACTAATATTTCTGGTATAATTTATGGTCATATTTCTATTTCTATTTGTGTAAAAATTTGTGTACTAATTAGACTCATCACTCACAAGATTTGATCCAGAGACATGTCTAGTCATCTTCCCTACTTCCACCCAAAAAACTAGAACAGTATCTATTAGAAACAATTTATATCCCAAGTAGGGTTACCTCAATATTGGATTTCAGTTTATATTTTCATTAGCATAATACTTTCCACCATTCTTGGAGGTAAGAAGGGAAGTTTCTACTTACATTTATAAAGATTTTGATGAAAATGAGGTTCAGACTTGTTATAGCTTTAACAAATGATCCTGTAACTGGTTAGTGGTAATGCTAAGACCTCAACTTAGAAATTTTTTTACTCCTGTCTAGTGCTTTTTAATTATACTATTCTAGCTTAAACTTGGTGAATTTTGGCTTGAAAATTAACTTAAATCCAAATCTAAAAGAACTTAGTAAAAGCCATCATTATTTAACACCTGTGGAGGCCAAATACTCTTTAAGAGTTATTCTTCATCCTATTGATAATCAAATTTTTACTGCTAATCACATTTTACAATAACCACATATATTTATTCCTCAAATAGACACTCAAATATTTTAAGTTAAACTTAACAGTGACATTATGATGAAGGTAAAAATAGCACTTCCTATCTGAAAATGAGAAAAACGATGTTTAGAAAAGTTGTAATTTGCCCAAGTTTACGAGGCTAGGAGGTTGTAGAACTTTATAATAAATGGTGTTCTACATTTTTAGAATTTATGTTTACAATGATGACAACAGTGATAATTGCATGATAATGAATCCAATGACTATGAGAAAATGATACCAATGACATTAAAATGGTAATTAGGATATTGATGAATAGATAAGTAAGGTGATATTAGAAGGGATAATACTTGTTTAGATATATTTTGGGTTTGGAAGTCACTTTGTCTACATTTAAGCATGAGTGTGACCTCCTGTCTCCTTTCTGACGATTAAAAAATTGCTCAAGTTTTAATCTCCTTAATTTAAAAGTGGGTAAAGTAACAATAAATCATAGGATGTTGCAGTCAGAGTTTGCATAGGTTAACTCATGTAATCTTACCACCACCCAATGAGTCAATTTTACAAATGGTTAGAAAAGTAAATCTTGAAAAATTTAGTTAATAAATTTGTCCATACTTTCATAGCAAGCATGTGAACAAATTTGGATTCATATCTGATACAAAGTTCATGTTCTTTCCACTGGGCCACCTAGTTTTCCTAACAGTGTATTTAATAAAACACAGTATCACGAATGATACATTTGTAGAATCTTTGAATGAAATTTCAATGCTGATCATTTTTAGCCAACTATATAAATACAGAAATTACTCTGCCAGAAAGCAATGTGTAACCAATTCAAGTGATACTGATGGTTTTTAGAAATTTTGCACAAAAGCCTTTTCACAAAACGGTTGATTTTCCCCAATACACACATCTGGCTATCTCACAGCCTTTTTAAATAAAGAAACATAATTTTCAGAAATGTAGGTTTACAAAGCATGGTGGTCATGAACTCTTCTCTGTATTTCAAAACTGGGCAGTCAGACACAGAGCTTCTTTGGGCGATTGGCCCAGTAAATCATGTCACAAATATAGAACTGGCCCAAAAGTACTGAGTGCCAAACTAAACTCCTAATGTTCTATTTCAATCCAGCAGATTCTATTGTGGCTGATTTTGGAAGAAAGACAGTTTGGCTTACTGCCATATTTCTCACTCAACCCTGCGTTGAAGGCAAAGAGCCAGACTTTGAGAGAAATCTGTGAGCATTTTTCTTTTTATTCCTTTCTCCTATGTAATTACATATATTAATTGAACCCCACTGATAGTTGGGAAAACAATTCAACAAAGAGATCCTGGTGTGTCTTGACTATATGCAGTTAATATGGAAACTGGTTCACATTTTGAATAATTACTCTATGACCAGTTGATTTTAATAATCTATGGGGAAAAGAGTGGGGAGGCAACTGACTCCCTAAATTTAAGTGGGAAGTTATACAACTGAAAAGACTATTGTCTTTCAAAATATTTATAACAGGACCAGAAATCCCAAGAGTAATTAGTTACCTATATACAGCCCCTAGGTCTAAATCCAAGAATAAAGCCTAAGCTGAAGTAGGTAAATTGGTAGTTGGTGGCATTATCAAATAGAAATGTGATGAGAAAATGCAGGTACATCCACTGTTAGCATAGGAATAACAATTCATTTTGACTCTCTGTATAGAATTACTGTACTGGATGTAGTTGACTCAGATCACATCTTCCTCTAATTTACTATTGTCTCTAAATTTTTAAAATGTTTTATTTAAATTCAATTTAGTTAAAGTATAGCGTATTATTAATTTCAGGTATAGAATTTAGTGATTCATTAGTTGCATATAATGTGCAGTGTTCATTATATCTAGTGCCCTCCTTAATGCCCATCACCCAGTTACCCTATCCCCCCACTCACCTCCCCTCCAGCAACCTATTTGTTTCCTTGAGTTAATGGCTTGCCTCCCTTTATGTTTTTATCTGTTTTTCCTCCCTTCTTCTATGTTCATCTGTTTTGTCTAAATTTAATAATCACAACACACTAAAATAAAAAGTGGAGCCACCCCAAAAGCAAAAGTTTAAGTATTCTCATGTCCTATCACTCATTTTTAATCTCCCTCAATTTATGTCTCAAATTACATAACTGAGAAGTATCTTTCAGCTTTTACAAATGGAATTGTTATAAACAGTGCTGTTTTTCTGATTACCAAAGCTCTGTTTTCCTAAAAACTGGTTATTTCAAAGATGGTGAGGGACAGATGAACTGGAAAAAATAGAATGTTTCATCAGATAGAGAACTGTAGGACTGCATCACTGCATAGATCTTGTATAGTTAATAAAGGCCAAGATGTCCTCAGGAATTTCCAGAAATCCACCTAAATCTAGAAATTAGCACCATCATCTTTAGATCTTTTGATGTATTTAATAATTTCAAAATACAAAAGTATTGTTGGATCAAAGGCATTTGAATTTAGTTCCATTTGTTATCAAATTAATAAGTGATACCATTTTAGCCTCCATTATAAAAATATGCCCATTAAAGAAAATATTAAAAATATAGGCCCTATCCTCTTTGGCCACCAGGGATTGTTCTCTCATATCTAGTCTGTTGTGTGAATCTGTGTGTGTGTGTATATATATATAGATGCACATATCTATACATATATAGATATGTGCATCTATATATATATGTATATATATATATATGTAGATATTTTTAAGATTTTGTTTATTTATTTGACAGAGATCACAAACAGGCAGAGAGAAGGGAGGGGGAGCAGGCCCCTGATGAGCAGAGAGCCCGATGCGGGGCTCCATCACAGGACCCCGAGATCATGACCAGAACCAAAGGCAGAGGCTCAACCCACTGAGCCACCCAGGTGCCCTGAATCTATATATATATATTTGCTGACTTTGTTCCTCTTAAGGTTAAAGGTGTCTTAATTTAAATTGAAAATCAGAATCTCAAGCACTCCTGCTATAAAGAACTATTTTACCTTGTCTATTTTATCTTATTTCTCTACATAATTACTTATCATTTCCTATTTATTCATAAATTAGTTTTCAACTTGAGCCAGACTGATAAAATTCAGGCAATTTCTTTTTTCTCCAAAAAATCTTTTTATTATTTTGAATTTTAAAAATTCAAGACTTCTCTATACTATTAAATCTCATGTATTATGTAAGACTGCTTTACAAATTATTTTGTTAGAATTTTATCTAGGATTGATAACTGAGGGGAAAAAAAAAATCAAGGTGTTCCAAAAACCTAAGTAGGGCTCAGGACTGATTTACAGCAGAGGTCAGCCATGAGTTCTTTTCAGTTAATCAATGAATATACAGTAACACTGATTTTTTTTTTTTAAGTAATCAAGGCTATTGAAGTATATTTTACTTCTTTCCTGTGAGTCAACCAGAAAGGGAATAAGACTATTCTATTTGGAATAAGGGATTTTGATATAATCTGAATTAAGCAGCCATTTAGTTGTTATGAGCAAGTAGAAGGAGACTAACAGCAGAAGAAAGAGCTTAAGAAAACAGGGTGGCTTCCAAGGGCCACTTTGGAGAAGACTAAGAGAGTTTATAGAAATAATAAATATATTAGGGAAGCATTAAACTTAGCAGCAAAGGTATCAAAGTTCTTAAAAGCCAATCAGAGAGTAATAGCCAAATACGCTTCTTATGAACAAGTGGTTTTGAGGATTGGGGAAGTTATGTTTTCTATTGGAGAGAAATAGGAGTGATAGATGACTAGAAACGCTACATCACTGGATAAATTGTTCATATTTAAACATCACTATTATATGATATGTGATTATGATGCTACTTTTGTATCATGATACACCAGATGAAGCATGACCAAACAGGTAATTTTTTATGAGCCTTCACCTAATATTAATGAGCTACAATTTTATAAATTCCCCGATCCAGCTTGAGATTGTAAGAAAAAAGAGTTACAAAGATTAAACAGGTGTTTAAAATACAAATAAGGAGAATTTCCTACTAGCTAATAATTTATGTTATAATAATTTCTTCAAGAAATATTAAAACATTACATAAAAATTTTCAGAGTAACAACAGATATGCCAGCAGTCAGAACACTGAACAAAATATACAACTGAGGGAGAAAAAAGGAACAATGTAACAATCTTTAATCTTATTCCTCATTTTACTTTATTTCTAAGGACTTAATAACTCAAATATTTAAATGTTAACATGAATATTACAATACAGAGCTAAAATATTTTTAAAGCTTTCATTTAAAAGGATGAACCCATTTTTAAAATATAAAGGATGAGAGGAGATTCTATATTCATTTAAAATTATATGTCTGAAACATCACACAATACTACATTTATTTTCATCCATATTATATTTATTCTTTCAGAATCTTTCATTTTCTATATATTTTGGTTTCTGTTAATTGGCAGTTTACCAACTATCTGCATCTTAACTTTCTCATCATTTCTATAAAAACCCCTATTTGGAGATAGCATCATATAATGTTCACTTACAAATGTCATAAAATAAATGGCTACATTGTGCATTGCATTGAGCATACATGAGGTTTAGTGGTTTTAAACCAAAGTTATTTGTGTTCCCCATGCTGTGCAAAGGAATGTTTCAAATCTGAGAAAAGAGCCTACTCAAAATAAATAAATTAATTAATTAATAAAATTCTTAAATGACGGTGCTGCTTTTTGTGGAGTTTTGAAAGAAATGGTACATGGTTGTCAATGTTATGAGGCAAAAACATGAGGTGGTCTGTACCTAAAAATCGAAGAATGTGCTTTTTCTAGCTCATCAAACCCAAGATTCTAAGGAATATGTAAATCTCATGTGTAATATATAACCCGCTTTTCATCCAATTAAAGTAAGCTCCTGCTCCTGTGTAGTTTAAATGCCATTTATATCTGCTAAACTTATAGTTAGATGCGAAGAGGGGTACAGAAGAGAATCTTAAGGCTCTAGCATATGGACAAAATAGATTGAGTTACATATTCCAATGACCAAAAAAGTTACCTCCTGCATGTTTATTTCTTTATAAAATTAATAGCTTTTAATAGCATATTCATGTTTTGTAACCATCTTATGTGGTGATCAGTGTCAAATACATTTCTTTTGAATACTATTGGACTAGCTATAAGTCAGGAAAATAAAATAGCTTACTATGCTATTGGTAATAAATAAGTAAATAAATATATTTTAAATACATAATGTCAGACAATCTATAAAAGAATAACTTAGCTAAAAGTGAGCTATCATTTTATATTTTATAGCATCTCAGACTTGCTGTAGTTTGAGCATTCTCTTCACACTCTCTAGATTAGTGGCTTTATTTTCCGTACTATAGAGATAGTTAAAAGACCAACTACATTTATCTGTCTCTCTTCTATCTACTCATCACTTATATACTTTACCTATTCCTATTGTTATCTGCTTACTATTATCCCTAAGGCACAGAGAGGGCAGAAATAGTACAAGAAAATTTCTTATTTCTGTAATTTGTGTGTGTGTATTAATATACAAAGAGTAGGTCACTGTTTAGTGTTATCAGGGATTGAATTTTTTTTTTCTGAGAGAATATTATTTGGGACAGGGGTCTATCATCGTCTAGACACTTTTGATGCTAGTTTTATTATACAAATATGTTATTTAATATGTGTGTGTGTGTATTTATACATATACACAGAGAGGTTTGTGTGCACGATATGTAGTTAGTATATGTTTTATTTTCATCAAGTTTATAGTATCAACAACAAAAGCAAAAAGAGAAACATCCTGTTTTATTTTTATTTTTTTTTAAGATTTTGTTTATTTATTTGACAGACAGAGATCACAAGCAGGCAGAGAGGCAGGCAGAGAGAGAGGAGGAAGCAGGCTCCCTGCTGAGCAGAGAGCCCGACATGGGGCTCGATCCCAGAACCCTGGGATCATGACCCGAGGCGAAGGCAGAGGCTTTAACCCACTGAGCCACCCAGGTGCCCCGAGAAACATCCTGTTTTAAAGGGAAGATAAATTGAACAACAGTCATATATAGTCATACCTCAATTTATTAAGTCTTTACAGATATTCCATTATTTACATAGGTTTTTGGCAACTGTGCATTGAAAAAGTCTATCAGTGCCATTTTTCCAATAGCATTTGCTCACTTCATTTTCCATGTCACAACTTGGTAATTCTCACAATATTTCAAACTTTTTCATTATTATATTTGTTGTGGTGATCTGTGATTATGACTTGCTGAAAGATCAGAATATGGTTGTTAGTTTTACAAAAGAATATTTTTTAAATTAAGGTATCTACATTGTGTTTTCCTTTTTTACATAATACTGTTGCACACTTAACAGACTGCAGTATAGTATAAACATAACTTTTCTATGCACTGGAAAACCAAATAACTCATTTGACCCACATTACTATAGAAGTCTGGAACCAAACCTACAATATCAACAAAGTTTGCCTGTTTTATATAATGAATACAGTGCCAGTTTTAGAGAAGCTGTATCTTCCTAGAGGAGTTGGGAAAGGAAAAGAAGGAAAAATTGATCAGTTGTTGAGACTCTACAGAGTTAGTTGTCTTTTAATGTCCAATTACTGCTATCAATATTATACAAGGGAAAGTGACAAAAATAACTACATTGGTTCATTTAACATTTCATTTTTAAAAACACTTTATTTCAAAACTATCCTTTTTAGGAGAATTCCAGGGAAGATGCCTAAGTAGGAGGAACTTAAGCTTACCATGTCCCATGGAAACACCAAATAGCCACATCAGTGTAAATAACCCATAAAATAACTCACCCAAGACTAGCAGAACTGACTTATCAATGGTTGAATGTAGAGAAGAGGCCACATTGAAAAGGCTAGGAAGGCTAGAAACCTGCTCAGGAACCAAACTGACCTGCAAGTTTGTCTATGAGAGAGAGGGACACTGCAGGCACAGAGAAGGGAAAGGAACAGAGCTTAACCTACACACCCCCTGCCCCCAGGTATGGGGGACTAACAATGGGAAACACCAGCTTTGAAAATCAGAGGGGTTTAACTTTGTGAGTTTTTACAATTATTGGGCCCTAAGACCTAAATTTTAAAAATCAGCAGGCTAGGCTTAGGAAGAACCTAAGGGTGATAGAAATAGAGTTCCAGCCCTTAAAGAGATAGCAAACAAATAACGTCTTTGAGATATAGCCTAGAAGAAGCAGTTTGACAAATGCCTGGTATATACACCCCTTGGGATGAAGGTTTACTTACTAATCTCAGAACTTGTGCTGGATATTATGATGAAGAGAAAAATTTAAAACTACCAAGAAAAAGGAAGATAGTTATATATAAGGGAAACCCAATAAAATGATTTGCTGATTTTTCAGCAGAAATGTTGTAGGACAGAGGGGTAGGATACATTCAGAGTGCTGAAAGAAAAAAATCTCCCACCAGGGGCAGGGATCTTCTAGAGACTTCTCCAAGAACAAAAGAGTGAGTGAGGGCCATTGCCCTCCCACATCCCCCAGCCTACATACATGACCACCTGTGGGAACCAGTATGAACAGTTTCCACCTAGCTTGTTACCAGTGTACCCTGTCCACCTGCTCTTCTGTGGACCCTCCCTCCAACATATCCTTAGCAGAAATTCTTCAAAGTTGCTACAGGTCCCTTCCTACAAGCAGGATGGATAACACAAACCTTGCTAACACGATGTACCCTAAACCTGCCATCTCCTGCTGACTTCTCCATACAACCTGCCTTTGTCAGAAGTCCATTCAAAGTAGTTCCATAAGCATGGCAGTGTGCAAGCAGCCCCATAAGAGCCAGCACCAGTCTGAAATGACTCCGGCCCCAGGGAGAAAGGAAGATAACCACATGGAGTATCTGACAGTGGCCCATTAGCAGGCTGGGGGCAGACATCTATATGACTGCAGGCCCTGCTCTCCAATGAAAGTTTCCCAGGAGACAACACAGGGAAAACACCTTGTACTTTTATAAGACCACAGCTATAGTAATCACCTGGTCTGTCCCACCTCAAGCCCAACATGGCTCTAGATTTGCCCATTAACAATAGAGGGATAAAACCCTGCCTACAACAGGCAGAGAGTTATTATACACTGACTGGACTTAAGGCAAATACAGTTCAGCCACAATAGTCAGGGGCACAAAACACACCCCTGAAGTGCCAAGTTCTGGTGAACAAGGGAA
Source organism: Mustela erminea (assembly GCF_009829155.1). NCBI lineage: Eukaryota > Metazoa > Chordata > Mammalia > Carnivora > Mustelidae > Mustela > Mustela erminea. Next base: position 48,599,947 of record NC_045628.1, on the reverse strand, counting down.
CTCTTCTTTATAAGGCCAATACTTTCAAGAGTAGAAGATGTAGCTGACTTTCTTAACACATGGAAACATATAAAAAGAGTAAGACAAAATGAGGGTACAAAAGGAATATATCCCAAATGAGAGAAAAAGACAAAATGACAAAAAGAGAGATAAACAAAATAAGTAATATGCCTGATAGGGAATTTAAAGTAATGGTCATAAAGATACTCACTGGACTTGAACATAAAAGGGGAGGATCTCAGCAAGACCTCATCGAAAAGACAGAAAACATAAAAAAGAAAATAAACAATATGCCTGATAGAGAATTTATAATAATGGTTGTAAAGATACTCTCTGGACTTGAACAAAAGTGGGGAGGATCTCAGCAAGACCCTCAACAAAAAGACAGAAAACATAAAAAAGAAACAAGGATAAGCAAAGAACTCAATAACTGAAATTAAAAATACACTGAAGGGAATAAATAGTAGATTAGAGGAAGCAGAAGGATGGATCAGGACCAGGAGGACAGAGTAATAGAAAAAAATCAAGAAAATCAGGAAAAATAAAAAATAATATGAGTATCAATTAATGGAAGTCATGAACACCATCAAGTGTAATAACATTAATATTACAGGGATCCCAGAAGAAGAGAGAGAAAGGGGGAAGAAAAGTTAAAGAAATAATAGCTGAAAACTTCCCGAACCCAAAAAGGAAACAGAAGTTCAGACCCAAGATGCAAAGAGCCTCCAACAAAATCAACCCAAGCAAGTTCACATCAAGACATATAGTAATTGGGACGCCTGGGTGGCTCAGTTGGTTAAGCAGCTGCCTTTGGCTCAGGTCATGAGCCCAGTGTCCTGGGATCGAGTCCCACATCGGGCTCCTTGCTCCGCAGGGAGCCTGCTTCTCCCTCTGACTCTGCCTTCCACTCTGTCTGCCTATGCTCGCTCTCGCTCGCTCTCTCTCTGACAAATAAATAAATAAATAAATAAATAAATAAGACATACAGTAATTAAAATGGCATGATATGATGATGAAGAGAAAAAATTAAAGCTACCAAGAAACAGGAAGATAGTTATTTATAAGGGAAACCCCAAATCATAAAATGATTTGTTGACTTTTCAGCAGAAATTTTGCAGGACAGAGGGGTAGGATACATTAAAAGTATTGAAAGAAAAAAATCTGCATCCAAGAAAACGATATTAAATATGACACCATATACCTAAAGTGTGGGGAAGAAAGGAGTAAAAATTCAGTGCATTTAGAATGGGCTCAAATTAAACAACCATCAAATTAATATACAGTTATTTGCATAATAAGTTAAATATAAAGCTAATGGTAACAACAAATATTTCTTTCTCTTTGTCTTTTGTATATCATTAAAGAAAGCCAGTAAACTGTGAGGCCAAAAAAATAAAAGAACAAAGAAGAACTACAAAGAGAACCATAAAACAAGTAACAGAATGGCAATAAATACATACCAATCCATACTTACTTTCAATATAAATGGACTAAGGTTCCACTTGAAAGAAAAAGGTGATAGAATGGATAAAAAAGCAAGATGCATCTCTGTGTCATCCACAAGACATTCATTACAGGCCTAACAACACATGCATATTGAAACTGAAGGCATAGAGAAGGATTTACCATGCAAATGAAAGTACAAAGAAAACTGTGATAACAATACAAATACCGGAAAAACAGACTTTGAAACAAAAACTGTAATAAGAGTACACTACAAAATCATGAGTGGAACAACCCAGCAAGAATATGCAACAACTATAAATATTTATATACCAAACATGGGAGAACGCAAATACACAAAGCATTAACAAACATAAAGGCAGTAATCAATAGTAATACAATATTAGTAGGGGCCATCAACACACCACTTATATCAATGCATATGTCCTTCAAACAGAAAATAAACTAGCAAACAAGGGCTTTGAATGACCCATTGGACCAGATGGATTTAACAGATATATTCAGAACATTCCATCCTAAAACAGCAGAGTACACATGGAAGTCATATTATGGAAGTATGGAAGTATGGAAGTCATACCATGCATCTTTTCTGACCTTACCACTATGAAACCAGAAATCAACCATAGAAATAAATCTAAAAAGAACACAAATACATGGAGGTTAAATAACAAGATACTAAATAATGAATGGGTCAAGTAAGAAACCAAAATGAAAAAAAAAATACATGAAGAAAAATGAAAATGCAAACACAATGACCCCAAAATCTTTGGAGTACAGAAAAATCAGTTCTAAGAAGAAAGTTTATAATGACATAGGCCTACCTCATGAAGCAACAAACAAACAAACAAAACCAAAAACAACCAAAACCAAAAATTAACCTTATACCTAAAGTAGCTAATGAAAGAACAAAACCTCAAATCAGCGAAGGAAGGAAATAATAAAGATTAGAGCAGAAACACACAAGATAGAAACTAACTAACTAACTAAATAAATAAACAAAATTAAAAAAAAAAAAAAAAGAACAGATCAATGAAACCAGGAGTTATTTCTTTGAAAAGATCAACAAAATTAATCAACCTCGGGGCGCCTAGGTGGCACAGTGGGTTAAAGCCTCTGCTTTCAGCTCAGGTTATGTTCCCAGGGTCCTGGAATTGAGCCCCACATCGGGTTCTCTGCTCGGTGGGGAGCCTTCTTCCCTCTCTGCCTCTCTGCCTGCCTCTCTGCCTACTCGTGATCTCTGTCTGTCAAATAAATAAATAAAATCTTTAAAAAAAAATTAATCAACCTCTAGCCAGACTCTTGAGAGAAAGAGAAGACCCAAATAAAATCAGAGGAGAAATAATGCCACAAAAATACTAAGGATTGTAAGAGAATATTGTGAAAAATTACATGCAAAAAAAAAAAAAATGAATAACCTAGAAGAAATGGATAAATTCCTAGAAACATATAGCCTACCAAAACTGAACCAGGCAGAAACAGACAATTTGAACAGACCATTAATTAAATTGAATCAGTAGGGAAAAAACTCCAAACAAAAACTTCCAGGACAGGATGGCTTCACAGGTCTATTCTACCAAATATTTAAAGACCTAAAACCGATTCTTCTCTACTATTAAAAAAAAAAAAAAAAAAAGGAAGAGGAAGAGGAAGAAGAAGGAAAACTTCCCTGTTCATTCTGAAGCCAGCATTGCCCTGATACCAAAACCAGATTAAGATACCACAAAGTGAAAACTACAGGCCAATATCTCTGCTAAACATAGGTGCACAAATCCTCAACAAAATATTAACAAATTGAATCCAACAATTAAAAACCTATATATAATTCCCCACAAACAAGAGAGATTTCTTCCTGGGATGCAAGAGTAGTTCAATATTCTCAAATCATTTATTGTAATATATCAAATCAGTAAGAGAAAGGATAAAAATACTATAATCATTTCAATAGTTACAGAAATTATATTTGATTAAGTACAACATCCACTCATGATAAAAACCCTCAACAGAGTAGGTTTAGAGGTATACCTCAACATAATAAAGGCCATTTATGAAAAACTCACTGCTAATTGTACTCAATGGGTTAAAACTGAGCTTTTCCCCTAAGGTCAGGAACAAGACAAGGATGTCCACCCTCCCCACTTTTATTCAACATAATACCAGAAGTTCTAGTCACAGCAATTAGATAAGAAAAAGGTATTAAATGCATCCAAATTAGGAAGTAGTAAAACTGTCACTTTGCAGATATGATGTGGCATACAGAAAACTCCAGACTCCAAACAACTACTAGAACTGATAAGTGAATTCACTAAGATCACAGGATGTAAAATCAATGTACAGTGCATTTCTATGCACTAATAATGAAGCAGAAGAAAGAGAAATTAAGAAAACAATACCATTTACAATTGTACCAAAAATCATAAAAAATACAGGAATAAACTTAATGAAGGAGGTGAAAGACCTCTACTCTGAAAAGAATAAGACATGAATAAAAGAAATCGAAGATAACACAAACGGAAAGACATTCCATGCTTATTGATTAGAAGAAGCAATACTGATAAAAATGTCCATATTACTGAACACAATCTACAGATTTAATGCAATGCCTATCAAAAATACCAAAAGCATTTTTCAGAGCACTAGAACAAATAAGCCTAAAATTTGTATGGAACCAGGAAAGACCCTGAATAGCTAAAGCACTCTTGAACAAGGAAAATGAAATTGGATGTATCACAATTCTAGACTTCCAGTTATATGTCAAAAGTGTAGCAGTATGGTACTGGAACAAAAATAGACACAGTGGAACAGAATAGAAAGCCCAGAAATGAACTCATAATATATGTTCATTTAACCTTCGACAGCAGAAAAAAGAATATACAATGGAAAATACAGCTTCTTCGACAAATTTGATTGGTAAAGCTGGACAGCTTTGTGCAAAAGAATGAAACTGGACCACTTTCTTACAGCATACACAAATATAAACTCAAAATGAATTAAAGACCTAAATATGAGACCTGACACCAGAAAAATCCTAGAACACAGGCAATAATTTCTCTCACATTACCTATAACAATGTCTTTATAAATATGTTCCTGATGCAAGGGAAACAAAAACAAACATAAACTCTTGGGACTATATCAAAATAAAAAGTTTCTGCACATGAAAGGAAACAATCCAGAAAACTAAAGACAACCTATGGGAGAAGATACTTGCAAGTGGCGTATCTGATAAAAGCTTAGTATCCAAAATATATAAAGAATGTGCACAACTCAACACCCAATAAACAAATAATCCAATTAAAACATGGGCAGAAGACATAAACAGACATTTCTTCGAAGACATACAGATGCTTTTTTAAGCATTAAAAGATGCTTAACATCGTTCATCATCAGGGAAATGAAAATCAAAACCAAAATCACCTCATACTCTTCAGAATAACTAAAATTAAAAAAAAAAAAAACTCACAGTTGTTAGTGAGGATATGGAGAAAAAGTATCCCTCATGCACTGTTGATGGAAATGCAAACTGGTGTAGCCACTGTGGAGGCCAGTATGTATGTTCCTCAAAAAAATAAAAAATAGAACTAACACATGATCCAGTGAACACACTACTGGGTATTTACCCAAAGAATACAAAAACATCAATTCAAAGGGATATATACATCCTTGAGTTTATTATAGCATTATTTACAAAAGTCAAGTTATGGAAGCAGTCTGTGTCCATCAATAGGTGAATAAAGAAAGATATACACACACACACATATGTGTATATATAATGGAATACTATTCAGCTATAAAAAAGAATGAAATCTTTCCATTTGCAACAACATGGAAGGATTTAAAGTATAATGGTAAGCAAAATAAGTCAGTCAGAGAAAGACAATGCCATATAATTCCACTCATATGTGAAATTTAAGAAACAAAGGAAGAAAAGAAAAAGAAATAGACCAAAATGTAGACTTCTAACCATAGAAAACAAAAATGGTTACCAGAGGGGAAGTGGGCGGGGTGGATGGATGAAATAAATGAAGGGGACAGAGAGTAGACTTATCTTGATGAGCACTTGATGGAATTGTTGAATCATTATATTATACACCTGAAACTAATATAACATTACATGTTAACTACACTGGAATTAAAATAAAATATAAATAAGTAAAAATTAAGACAAAGTATAAATAAGAAAAAAGTAAATGAAATCCAGAACTATTCTAATAACAAAATGCATTCATATTTATATTAACTTATAATTAAGTTTTTATTCCAGTGACTTGTACAAATGGTAAAAAATCAAGCTTTTTGAATAGTGAAACATTTTTTTAAATTATTTTACAAATACACTTTATAGGGACAATGAGGTTTTAGCAATTTCTGGAAAGGAGATATGAATGAGCAATTTTATATTGTGAGTCTGATTATAATTTGGGGAGATCCCGTTAGCTCGTGTTTACAATGGACAGTGTTTATATGTTTATAGTGGACACAGCTCCACTTTTTTGTTTGCTTCTAAAGTAGTCTCTCTTTAACATGTGCACAAGAAATATAACAATGCTTGCATGAGTATCAGGGAATATTCCTTTCATTCAGTGATAGTTGGGTTCTTCACAGAAAGCTTGAAAGATAGAGTGCATAAATGTGAGTGCCTTCTCACTGACTGGGTTTTATGCAGTTAAATAATTTTACTCTCTACATCTAGTTTTAAGCATGATCATAACATATTTATCTTTAAAATGCCTACCTGTTTCAAGTTATTATATGGAACCAGAGAGATCATTGCTCGGGCAGATTGTTTTTCAGGGTGAATCAACTATAGCCCACTGGTGTGATTTGTTAAAAAATCATTTAGTGACTTTAACAATGCTAACACAAAAACTAAACACTAAACACTCAATTGGCTGTTAGAAAAATTTTGCCTTTGGCAATTTTGGCAGCCGTAGTCTGTTAAGGATATCAAAGCAATGCCCATCAAAAGATAATTTACAAAGAGAGAGAGAGAAGAAAAAATTCTGACAAAATATTGAAGAAAATAAAACCAGTAAGAGAGGTCTTCTATTCTTTGTCCTCTCTTGCTTCTAATCCACTTTTTAGTCCTATGAAACGAGTCCATTTGAAAGTCATTCACTTTCAATGAATTGAATTCACTATACTATTCATGAGAAAAGTAGACATAGATCCAAATATACTTTTGTGTGAATTTTCTATACATGGAGTCAGTGGTATTTTTTTTTCCTACAATTAAGCTAACATGTTCTCTGATGCCAAATACACTTTTATATTCACGTTTGTAAATAGCATAAAGAACATTTGGATACTACATATTTCTATAATGTCATAATAATTAGATTTAATGTATTATCAGAGCATGAGTGTTTGAAGTTAATGGCATTTTAATGTTCTTTATATTCTCAGTGTGAATCTCAATTACAGCAATTTTTACCCCCTGGGGCCACAAAGAACCCCTAATTTCAATTTTTTTTAAAGATTTTATTTATTTATTTGACAGACAGAAATCACAAGTAGGCAGAGAGGCAGACAGAGAGAGAGGGGGAGGCAGGCTCCCTGCTGAGCAGAGAGCCTGATGCGGGTCTCAATCCCAGGACCCTGAGATCATGACCTGAGCAAAAGGCAGAGGCTTAACCCACTGAGCCACCCTGGCACCCCCCTAATTTCAATTTCAATTTTTTTGTAGCAACATGGATGGGACTGGAAGAGATTATGCTGAGTGAAATAAGTCAAGCAGAGAGAGCCAATTATCATATAGTTTCACTTATTTGTGGAGCATAACAAGTAACATGGAGGACATGGAGAGATGGAGAGGAGAAGGGAATTGAGGGAAATTGGAAGGGGAGGAGAACCATGAGAGACTATGGACTCTGAAAAATAACCTGAGCATTTTGAAGGGGTGGGGGGTGGGAGGTTGGGGGAACCAGGGGGAGGTTGGGGAGGGCACGTATTGCATGGAGCACTGGGTGTGGTGCAAAAACAATGAATACTGTGACACTGAAAAGAAATTATAAATAAACAAATAAATAAACAAATAAATAAATAAATAAATAAATAAACAAACAAAAAAAACATGAAGTTGGGGAGTATATTATAAGTGACATTGTTTATAACTGCCAGAACATGGTAATTATTTAAAGCATATGGATTTTAGAGTCTCTACTGCTTCCGCACTCTTCTGCTACACATGTTAAGATATCCTATTTTATCAGAGGGACATCTTTTCCTTCACTTATGAAAAAATAAATATGTAGGTTACATATTCTATTCCAGTTTTTATTCATGAAAAGATGCCTGCTTATGCCCATCATTTAATTGTGACTTATTTAGGGGCGATATTAAAGGACATCAAGTCATATTCAGGCACTAGCAACACAATGAACCCACATACCTTGTTCAGTGGGTCTAGTGTGTTTCCCATGCTTCCTATGCTAGCTGTACATTTTCAGGAGTTTGTAGAGCAGATCTTTCTATCTTTCTCTCTTCCCCCTTTACTTCTAGTTTGTGATATTCTCTTATATCCACCTAACCAAAACTCTTTAGTCAAAATGTAAACTGAATGATCATAGAAACTTGGGATTTATTTACTAATAAACATATACAAAATTACATATAAGATCACATTTCAGTGTATAAACTAATATTGCACCCTTCATACTTGTATCTGTGACTTAACATCTAAAATACCCAAAACTGCTCCAAAACAAGACAAAATGAAGCTAGTATTCATAAATACCAGGAAGACAAAAATATGCTAAGATCACTTTATCCTACCACAGATTGACATCTTGTCATTTGCCTAAAAGAGAGAGATGAGCTAGTTCTTTACCTCACTTTGTAATAAGCTTTAACATTTTCTGGGTTTTTTTTTTTTTTTCAGATGAAAAGTGCAGAATGTTGCACATCACAGTACCTATTATTTAGTGAGTTATGTAAGTAATTGGAATATCTACCATTACATAAAAGGATATAAGATTTACAATGTTAAGTATATAAAGGCATATATATCATCAAAATTAAAAAGGAGGAAAAAATTTGCTAACATACAGGAGCTTTAGCTTTAGAAACACATTTAATTATATTTAAAAATAAAAATAGCAGTGAATCCAAACAGAGAAATAGGATTGATTGAAACCATAAGAATACAGCTGTTTTCCATGATCAGTTATTTAGCATCAACTAAAAAAGTAGTTGAGTTTAATTCAGAGTTGATCTAAATCCAGCAGGAGATATATATATAGATATCTAGATATATCTAGATATCGATATCTAGATATATATCTCAATATATATCTCTATATATTCTTTGTGTAAAAAGTGTAATAGATTTTTGTATGTTAATTTTATATTGTACAAATTTACTGTATTTATTTTAACAAAGTTTTGTTTTATATATATAGATCTATAGATCTATAGATATATATCTATGGAGCATAAAATCATGGAGCATAAAATCATGGAGCATAAAATCACATACTGTGACATGAAGCTCATAAAGAGGAGGAGGATCCCACACAAACAATACTGGTATCAGTAGAATCAGAAAATGGCTTGGATTGTATATGGGGTTTGATTAGAGTCCTCCAAAATTCATGGCCACCCAAAAATAAAAATGTGACCTTATTTGTAAATAGGGTCTTTGCAGAGGTAACTGGTTAAAATGAGGTAGCAAATGAATTCAGTAACACATTAAAATAATCATATAACAAGATCAAATGGGACTTATCCCAGGGATGAAGGATGGTTCAGCATACATAAATCACATTAACAAAATGAAATTTTAAAACCACTTGATCATCAATGAACTGAAAGTATCTGACATAGTCTAATATCCATTCATAATTAAAACTCTCAACAAAATAGTATAGAAGAAACTTGGCTCAATACAATAAAGCTTTGAATGCATGAAAAACTCATAGGTAAATTCATGATCAATGTGGGGAAAATACCTGAAAGCTTTACTTTTCAGATGTGCTAGAGCAAAGAATCCCACTCTGACAACTTCTTGTCAACATAGTACTAGAAGTCCTAGTCAGAGTAATTGGAAAAGAAAAAGAAATGAAGCATTCTAATCAGAAAGGAAGAACTAAAATGATGTTTGTAGATGACATGATCAAATATGTAGAAAATCCTAGACTCAACAAAAAAAATTTTAAATAAATACAGTAAAGTTGTACAATATAAAATTAACATACAAAAATCTATTATACTTTTTACACAAAGAATGAATTATCTAAAAAAAATTAAGAGATGAATAGCATTGAAAGGATAAGATATTTAAGAATAAACATAATCAAAGAAGTAAAAGATTTGTACACTGAAATTTTAAATTGTTGAAGAAAGAAATTAACAAAAAAATAACAATAAATGAGAAGACATCTTGTGTTCATGGATTGGAAGACAGTATTTCAAGAATGTTCAAACTATAGATTCAGTACAACTCCTATCAAAGTCCCAATGGTATTCTTTGAAGAAATAGAAAACACAATTTTGAAATTTGTGTGAAACCACAGAAGACCCCAATAGTCAAAGCCATATTGAACAAGAACAAATGTAGAGACATTATTCTTCCTGGTTTTAATGTATATTCCACAACTATACTAATCAAAACAGTGAGCTACTGGCATAAAAGCAGACAAATAGACTAATTAAAAGAAAAAAAAAGTCAGTTCTGAGACTCCAAATTAAACTCCATCTAATTTGTTTTGCATCCTTCTACTATTGTTACCAAGACCGTTTTATGTGCATTATGATTTAACTGGAGCACCTCTGTGCCGCTTAATAAGAAGAGATGTTTAAAGGTATTACACAGGACATGTTATCACAACCAAGCTGCACCAGTGAATGGAACATTTTGTGTTTGGATCTCTAGAAACAACTCTAACAATAAAACCAGACAAATACATTAATATTACAGAATAAAGAGTCCAGAAATTAATGTACACATATTTGGTCAACTGATATTCAATAAAGGGGCTAAAAATACACTATGAGGATATGATAATCTCTTCAATAAACAGGTGTAGAAAACTGGATATCTGTATTTATAAGAATGAAGTTGGACCCACATCTATCACCAAAAAATAAAAATCAATTCTAAATCAATTAAAGACTCAAACATAAGACCAAAAACAATAAAGACCAGAAGAAAATTAAAGGGAAAACTATAACATTGGTTTTGACAATGATTCATAGATATGACACTGAAAAAAAAAGCTAATGAATGGAAAAATAAACAAATCAGATTGTATCAATCTAAAAAGGTCTGCATATCAAGGGAAACAATCAATAGAATAAAAAAAAAAACAACAGTTTATGGGATGGGAAAAAAGTGCCTACAAATCATACAAGTGATAAGATGTAAATATCCAAAATATATATATAACTCCTATAATTTAATAGAAAAATAAGAACCTAAAAAAAAAAAAAGAAAGAAAGAAAAATAAGAACCTGATTAAAAAGTGGGCAAACTACCTGAATAGACATATCTCCAAGAAGACCTGAAAATGGGCAGTAGGTTATTAAAGATACTTGGCTCATCTAAATGCAAATCATCACCATGATGAGATATCACCTCACACTTTTTAGAATGTTATTTTCAAAAAGCCGAAAGATAACAAGTGTTGATGAGAGTTTGGAGAAAAGTAACCCTTGTACACCATTGGTGGAAATGTAAGTTGGTAGAGCCATTATGGAAAACAGTATAGCAGCTCCTCAAAAAATTAAAAATAGAACTACCTTATGTTTCAGGAATTTCACTTCTATGAAGATATCCAAAGGAAATTAAATCAGAATTTCAAAGAAATATCTGTACTCTCATATTTATTTCAGCATTATTCATAATTATAAACATATGAAACAAACTAAGAGTCTGTTGACAGATGAATAGATAAAGAAAATGTGGTATACTGGCACAAAAATGGACACATAGATCAATGGAACAGGATAGAAAACCTGGAAGTGAACCTACAGCTATATGGTCAACTTATCTTTAACAAAGAAGTAAAGACTATCCAATGGAAAAAACACAGTCTCTTCAACAAATGATGTTGGGAAAACTGGACAACAACATGCAGAACAATGAAATTAGATCACTTTCTTATATCATACACAAAAATAAATTCAAAATGGATGAAAGGTTTAAATGTGAGACAGAAAACTATGAAAATCCTAAAGGACTACAAAAGCAGTACACTCTTTGATATAGGGCATAGCAAATTTTTGCTAGATATGTCTCCTGAGACAAGGGAAACAAAAGCAAAAATAAACCACTGGGACTACATCAAAATAAAAAGCTTTTGAATCATGAAGGAAAGAATCAACAAAACTAAAAGGTAACCTATAGAATGGGAGAAGATGTTGGCAAATGGTATATCTGATAAAGGCTTAGTATCCAAAATCTGTAAAGAACTTATCAAAATCAACACCCCAAAACCAAATAATTCAGTTAAGAAATGGGCAGAAGACATGAATTGACACTTTTCCAAAGACATCCAGATGGCTAATAGACACATAAAAATGCTCAACATTACTCATCATCAGATAAATACAAAATCAAAACTACAATAAGATGCCACTTCATACCTGTCAGAATAGCTAAAATTAATAACACAGGAAACCAACAGATGTTGACATGGATGTGGAGAAAGGGGAACACTTTCACACTGTTAGTGGGAATGCAAACTGGTGCCATCACTCTAGAAAACAGGGTGGAGGCTTCTCAAAAAGTTAAAAATAGAATGACCCTATGATCCAGCAATTGCACAGCTAGGTATTTACCCAAAGGATACAAAGACACTGATTCAAAGGGATACATGAACCCCAATGTTTATAGCAGCATTATCAACAATAGAAAATTTTTGGAAAGAACCCAAATGTCCATTGACTAATGAATGGCTAAAGAAGATGTGGTGTGTGTGTGTGTGTGTGTGTGTGTGTGTGTGTGTGTGTGTGTATATATATCTATATATATATATATATATATATGAATATTACTCAGTCATCAAGAAGAATGAAATCTTGCCATTTGCACCAACATGGATGGAGCTAGAGAGTATTGTGGTAAGTGAAATAAGTCAGAGAAAGACAAATACCATATGATTTCACTCATATGTGTAGTTTATGAAACAAAAAAAGATGAACATAGTGGGAAAAAGTAAGACAAACCAGGAAAAGACTCTTAATTATATAAAATAAACTGAGGGTTATAGGAGGGGAGATGGGCAGGAAGTTGGGTTAAATAGCTGATAGAGATTAGGAGGGCACTTGTGATGATCACTGCATGTTGTATGGATGTGATGAATCACTAAATTCTACTCCTGAAACTAATAGTATACTATATGTTAAATAACTGGAGTTTAAATAAAACTTGGAAAAAATAAAATGTGGTATATATGTACAATGGAATATTATTCAACCATGCATAAGAAATAAGGAAATTCTGCCATTTGTGACAGCTTAGATAAATTTGGTGGACGTAAAATAGGTCTGGCACAAAAAAATCCCCACAAATAATATATAACCTCACTTATATGTGGAATCTAAAATAGTCAAACTCTTAGATACAGAAAGTAATGGAGGTTGTCAGAGGCTAGGGAAGTTGGAAATAGGGAGATATTGATCAAGGCATACAAAGTATCAGTTATGTAAGATGAATAAGTTCTGGAGATTTAATGTCTAACAATGTGACTATAGTTAGTTATAGTTAAAAGTACAGTATCCCATACTTGCAGCTTGCTTAGAGGGTAGATCTTAAGTGTTCTTGCACAAAAAGAAAAACAGAGAGAGAAGAAAGCAAAGGTGGTGATGGATATATTAATTAGCTTGCTTGACTGTCATGATTACTTCACAATGCTTATATATATCAAATCATCGAAGTGTACTCCTTAAATACATAATTTTGATTGTCAATTATACCTCCAATAAATCAGAATAAACTTATCATGTTTAGTTATATAATTAAACTTTTAATATGGTACTTATATATATGTATATATAATCAACATTCAAATAATTTCATCTAGTAAAAACTAATTCTTTATTAAAAAAGACAAAATTCAAACAGGTTTTGAGAACTCACTGCTAAATCTGAATTGTTTCTTATGGAATTTTATTACATAATGACATGTACAGTTCAAGGTGGGGGCAAAGTGGCTTTTGAAGTTTAAATTTAAATGAATAATGAAAGGTGAAAAGAACACAGGTATAGAATAGGATAGATTAGAAACTTTACAAATGTTTACTCAAAGGTTAGTAGGAAAAGATCAAGGCTCTAGGAAGGAGTAAAACAAACAAACAAAATCTTAATGACATACCGCTTTCAAATGTTGAATTTCCAAATCAGTAGCATTCAAAAATTACAAAGAAGTTTGAGGAAAGAAGAAATGGCTAAATAAGATCTTGTATAAAGTAATGTAGATGATACAACAAGTCCACAGCTTAAAAACAGGATACAAAGACAAATTGATGCCTTTGAGATTGGATTTCCATTAGGACAGGTAAGGTAGTACTGTGTTCCTGAGGTAGCTATGCAAAATTTAAAGTTCTGTAGAAAGTCAAAAAACAAAATATGAATAGAGATCAATTTTATAATTGCAAAATATAGGGAAAAGAATTTCATTTGTACTAGATTTTTATCTTCAAATCCTGGGATTTGGGAGGGGATGCCCCTTTTAAATTTGATAAATATCTTTCTAGGATGATCTTCCTTAACTCAAAAGGTTCATTCACAGAATGATTGGATTAAACATGTTCTTTTGGATGACCAAACAAAATTCCAAATTCATTTAGAATCACAATGAGAATTTGTTTGTTGAGAGTGCAAACAAGCCATTATTTAGAGGATACACTTATAATAGAGAAAGAGACATAACTCAGCAAAAGACTGACAAAGTCTTTATAATACAGTATCTTGTGTGAATATAGTTTATATAAATTACAATTTCCTATTCATAAATATGGAATATGAAAATAAATTACAAATCACAAATACAACAAAATAAGCATAGCAAGAAAGAAAGTAAATATAAATGTTTGATTTGTGCATACTAGAGATTTTATACAATTTCATTATCATATAAATAGCTCACATATATAATCTTTCATGCGTTAATTCTGATAAATGTAACAGCAAAAATTAAGATTAATAGAGTCTGCTTTGAAAGGTTTGCTACAAGTTATATCCACAACCTTTTTTAGCATGGTTACATTGTGCTCTGAGAAAGTTTGTGCATTCTATTAGTGATTTACAGTAACTGCTAGCTTGTGTTTTTATATAAACTATGTAAAATTGCTTTTTTTATTCTTAACTTTTGATGCCTATATTTTTCTAAGTTATGAATCTCCACAAATATGCTGAGCACTGAAGGATAAATTAAATTAAATTAAAATGTATTTTGAATACTTAAAAATAATAATTAAAGAATACCTGACTATTCATAAACACTATACTGAAGTATATAGCTGGCCAGTCATATTTTTATTATTATTATTATTATTATTATTATTATTTTATTTTATTAAATAAGTCATTTTTTAATTTGGTGAGCATTTATCAAGCATCTGTCATGCACTAATCTTTGAACTACACAGAGAAATACAAGAAAACCATTAGGTATTCACCAAACTCAGGAGATTTACTGCCTACTCAGAAAAACATATATAAGGAAGAATTTCAATAGATTATTATAAATGCTGTGGTAAAAGCAAGCTTGTGGTAAAATGGGAACTTATTAACATAACCTGGAAGTCAGGGAAGACCTCATGTAAAAACAACCTTCAATTTGATCTTTGAGATATGAGTTAAGGTCAGGTTGACTTGGGTAAGGACAGAGATTCTGAGAATAGGGAACCCACATGTTCAAGTACAGATGTTGTAAGTGAACATGGTATAGATCTGGAACTTCAGACTTCTTAGCCTTCATAATCACGTGAGCCAATTCCTTATAATAAATCTCTTTATATAAATTATTTCATGTAAATATTAGGATATATTTATATGTAATATATAGGGTATATTATAACCAATATACCTATTGGTTCTGTTTTTCTAGAAAACCCAGACTAATGTCCACTATAGTCATACATATTGTATACCTTTCTCACATTTTGATATTTTTATCATAGTTATTTTAAAGTGTTCTGTATGATAGTTTCAAAATCTAAGTCATTTACAAATCTGGTTCTGTTTATTACTTTATCTCTTTACAATAGGTTGACTTCTCTTGTGTGTGTGTGTATTCTTAAAATTTTAATAGAATGCTAGTTGTTTTGTGTAGTCAAGCAATAAAGACTGAGGTATACAAGTGTTGGCTATCACAGACTGAAAGTTAGGCTTGTCTTTTTGCATTCTTTGTATTCAGCTGATTATGTTTTGTTGAGGCCACACAGAGATTGTTTTTCTACCCTCCATCACAGTTAAGGTAATTTTCATGTTCCATCTTTCTCCAGAGGACATGTCTTGGCTTTCTTGAATTTTAGGTTGCATATTTGCTTTGGGATCTCAGATTTCTGATAAAGTCAAAGAAACTTATGATATTTTAATCAAATTTTACTCATTGTTTTGTGTGATAAATATGTTATTTGCAGCTTTAGACAACCTAAGGGAAATGGGAAGTTTTCATAACTTTTTAAACAAAAATCTCCAATATCACAGACTTGTTCCACAAGTTTTTTTCTTGTTTTGTGGTAAAGTAAGTTTCCCAATACACTTGTGAATTTGACCTCCTTGACTCAATGTTCTAATTTTGCAGCAAAGTTTTATCTACTGATACAGACCTTACCTACTTAAGTACAAGATGTGATTCTGTTCTATTTTTAATCCAGAGAAATGCTTATCTTGTTTTGGTATGACTTTAATTTTAAAATGTGTACAAAAATATTTTTATCTAAATTGATATGTAATTCTTGGGAAGGAAGGAAGTGTTACCGTGTTTTCTAACACTCTCTTCTTGATATTTGGGCATTTTTAATAACATTTTACTTGGTGTCTAAACAGAATTCACCACATTTTTCCACGTTTCTTCCCTTCCAGAAAAAAAATCTCTCTTGCCCTAGTTTCCCCTGCCCTCTCCTACATTTTCTCTCTCTCATCCTTTCTCTCACTCTCTCTCCCTTCCCCTTTCTCCCCTCCCCAGACCCCATCCAGTTTCTCTCATTCTCCTTCTTTCATTCTATCTCTTCTCTGGGTTACATTGTCTTTTGAATACATCCAATATAAACTATGACTACCAACTAATATATCTGAAGTCCAAAACTCCCTTCTAACTCTATTTTCTGTAAGTACTAGATATTTCCACCTCAGATTGTCTCAGTGGACTTTAGAAAAAATACATCCCAAATGTAATTTTTGTTAATTACATTTCTTCTCTTACATATAAATCTCTTCCTTCAATTTCTCCAGTATATAAATGGTGATGCTACTCAGCTGCTTGTTGAAAACAGAGTATATACTCCTTTGGCTTCTCTCTTTCCATCAACCACCTATCAATTACCAGGTTATGTTGGCTTAACTTCAAAATGTATTTCAAATCTATCTAATTTTATCTATTGCAACTGTAGCTTCTCTACTTCAAGCTAGAGTTGTTTCGTGCTGGCAGTACCTCCTAACTCTCTCTCCACTTTTCCTCCTACCCTATCCCCATTCCAGGCTCCTAAAGCTAAATTTTCTCAAAATGGAAATAAAAATATATAACTTTCCTACTAAAATTCTTCATGGGCCCCCAATAAGCATATTACAAAATTCATATTCCTAAATATTTGCCAACAAGTCCCTTCATGATCAGAAGATTCCTTAGTCTTCCCTTGCATCAGTTCTACCTCCCTTGCTAATTTCTAGCCATATTGCCTTTCAAATAATTGAATCCCTTCAGCATTTTTAACATCTATGGATATGGAAGCACATGATGCTTGCTCTACCTACCTATCTGCTTCACTGACTCTTTGTTGATACTTTTTGTATAGGTTTCAAGTTTTATATATATTTTTTTAAGGACAGGCTTTCCATGAACCACAATGCAAAATTGGTAACCCTGGTATCATTTCTCATATTGTGCTATATTTTCCATAGATAAATGATTCCAGTCCATCATTTTTTGTGTTTGTATTTGATTATTTGTTCAATGCCTTTTCCTCCTTCTATTGTAAGCTTTACCAGATCAAGACTAAAATCTATTTCATCACTTCTGTATCCTCAGTACTTACAAAAAGCATGGAATGAAACTGACTTTTAATAAATGTTTTGACTGAGTAAATTAATTTCTAAAAGTGTACTATTATGTTTTGGCCTAAAGGAACAAATTCAAAAAGCATTAAATCCACTCCATTAAAAATTTGAAATTTTCTGCTATGTTACAAAAACAGGGAAACAGCTTGGTAATTTATGATAAATTATATGGCTTTAAATAAAAAAGATTTTATTATTATATAATCACTTTAAAACAGTAATATAAACATTTCACACTTGGCCAAATATTCATCCAATAATTTCGTATTATTAGCACACTCTTCCATGTAACAGGGAACAGAATCTACCCAAATTATCCTTTAGTGAAAAGAAAATCTGATAAGTATATTATATAGTTTCCCAAAGAAAAAAAGCATATTATTGTAACTTTCCCTTGTCTTGCCCTTTTCCCAGTGTTTGTTATTTTACTTAATATTCTCTCATTTTGTTGTTATTACTATTTCTATATGTCAAATTTTATGTTATGTGAAGCTAGATCACTAAGAACACATCCATTAAGTACTATCTTCTCTTGACAAGCTAATAGTCAATAAGTAAATTCATTTATATTTCAGTGAGTATAACAACATCAATTCAAATTTTTAAGGGTTGAATCCTTTAAAATTGTATAATGAAAAGTGTTCACTTCCAAATGAAATCTGCTGTGGTGCAAAAGTAAAGGCTAAGCCTATTTACACAATAACACTTTCAGGGACATATCTCCACCTTAACTTCTCTGCTAGTCTAGTATTTTAAAATGCATCTCATGTAAACAGTCCTCTAAGGGGACATGGCAATAAATCTTTAATAAATTCCTAGCTGAATTTCCAGTTGCAGTGACAAATATTTTGCTACAAATGTATCACTGATAAATTATATTAAAAATAAATAAACTTATTATTAAAAGGCTTGCCTCTTTTTCTAGAACATAGTGTTCATATTTGAGTTTGTCAGGAATTAAATAGCCATGCATTTTTAATGAAGAATGGATGAATATAATGATCATTTGAGAGTTATTGACACATCCATATCCATAGGATAGTGTCTTATTAAACTATCCCTGCTCTTTTCTTAATAGGGTTTATACATTCGGTATTAATAATAGATGAGCATTTTAAATTCATTTCTATTGTTAAATTCTATTTGTACTCCTGCAGGAACATTATTAAAACTGGTTTTATAAAACTTATTTCTCAAGATGCATATGTATAAGAGTTACTATTCTTTAAAAAAAATTCTATGTGACTAAAATTTCCAAATCATTATAAATAAATTATTCATTTGTTAACTGCCAGAAATAACTGTTTTTTCTTGCACTGGTCTCCTTGAAAGTGGCCTCAGAAATGATATACTTATCATTATCGAAGAAGTACATATTGTTTACTAATCTGTTAGAGACATTACTTACCTTGCATGCTGATCTTTACTGAAATGCTAATCTAATTTAACTTCCAGGTCTGAGGAAATCTTTATTTTGCATAAGTGAGCAGAAAAATTTGCAGTTTGCAAATAGAGTGCAAGCAATTTAAAGCTTCAACATCCACTTGTGCATTTTGATTCCCAGACAGAGACAACAAAGGAGTAACCCTGAATAAGTTTGTCCATGAAGTTAAGGTAAAATATCATAAATTGTTGAATGATACACGTCTGTCATATTGCAATTTTGAAAATAATGTCTTTTTTTCAAACAGTACTTTGACAGTGAAATAAAATACAAATAAGAGAAGTTACTTCTCTGATTTAAATGTCTAATTAAATAGGCTTGAAATTCTTTGTGTTTATTCTGTCAATATCAAAAGACATTTTCTGCAGCAGTGATTTCCAGATATTTGGCTTCATGAACCAGAAACAATGGCAACAACTGGGAACTGGGGTTTGTCCTAACATTGGCAAAATTTACTTTTGCTAAGACAGGACATACAATAAAAACAAGTCCCCAACAAAACAAAAGCAGTAAAATCAAATACAAATTCACCATCTACTATTCACTAAAGAGATGCATACTGAGCACCCATTTTCATGCTGTGCAGTCCTCTACCAGGACAACAGAGAGAAAACAAACAAAATCATCATGCACCCTGACCTTATGGACCTTATAGCCAAATATGTAAATGAATGTATATTACAAAACACAATTTGCTCTATGCTGGAAAATACAGACAGTATTAAAGAAGGATGCATCTTAGGTTGAAGATCTAGACAGCATCTCTGAAAAAAACAGCATTTAAGTTGAAGCCTTAAGAATATGAGTCCCTTAAGTATATTCTAGGTAAAAGATATTCCAAGAGGAGGGAATAATATGTGTCCAGGGAGGGGATACCTGTTAATAAAAATTTACTATTTAAAAAATTTCATCTATTATTCAAAAACTTTACAGTTGGCGTGGAGGTTCAAAAGCAAACACAGCAGACATGGTCTCTGCCATAATGAAATTTATAAGCTAGTGAAAGAAAGACAATTAGAAACACTATTAAAGAGAACAGATCAATGATAGTGAATGTTTGAGGTGCTAAACCCCATCTAATCTGTAGGCTGAAACATGGAAGAATCCTCAGAGGAAGTGGCATGTCCAAACAAATTACAGATTGAATTAGTCAGGAGAAATGGGGAGAGGTGTAAGTAGTACTTGTGGTAAGGCTGGAGAAATAGCAGTTTACCTCTTCAAGGGTCTTTTCAGTCAGGTTTGTGATTTAATACTTGTAGGATTTCAGCAGGAGAGTGACATGACTTGATTTATGTCTTTACATAAATAAAATTTGTTTTACATAATTTGTTTTACATAAAGACTCTGACTTCATGTAGAGACTAAATATTTTGAAAAGAAAAAAAAATCTAAATATAGGGAAAGCAGTTAAAATACTGTAGTGGTTTTCTAGGTATTCAGTGATAGTTGTCTGCAATAAAAGGTGACAGAGAAAACCAAAAGAAATTAAAAGATTCAAAGGAAGTTTAGCAGGTAGCATTGACAAGAATTAGGGATTTATTCAGTGGAGGTAAGGTTAAATTAAGACAAAAACCCCCTTAAATTCTTTCTGCATTATGTGTATTTATAACAAAATAGCAATAGCAGCAACACTTTCTGAAGCTACAACTATTCAATTATTTGGGTTTTTATGTTCTGAAATTTATTTACAATGAGTGTGTTAATTTTTATACTACATAATCTAGGGAAATTTGTTTAAAATGTCAGCTATTCAATTGATTATATTTTCTCAATAAATAACCCCAAGCAGCAATTTGCAGGACTTATCCTTTATATTTCTTATTTAAAGGCCAAAGTATATAAAATTCCAATTTATTAATTTATTCTCCATGTGTGCCAAAGTGTTTAGAAAATAAATAAGAAATTATATTGCTTTTGACTTTCTACCTTGCATTTTGCCCATAGTATATACATTCTACTTGAAGTATCCATGTGTTTAATTATTAACTTTGCGGACAGTAGCAAAGTACAATTAAAAAGTTGACGTCAAGGAAAGAACATGGGCTTTGAAGATCCCTGATATTCAGATTATAGCTTTAAGAGGGAGATCTAGTCAACTGGCCTCATTGTACTGTGGTGGTTCTCATAAACAAAATGAGCCCCAAATGCATGCAGAGATATAATCTGATTCACACAGAATATAATCTCTCCCTCTCTCTGGTTTCTGTTTGAGTCTTGGTTTTTCTCTCCATTTCCCACACTTGGACTAATCCTCAGATCTGAATTCTAGGGCAGTAGGGTGGATACAGATTATTCAAGTTAATCTCTGCTTGCATTAGGTGTGTCAGTGTTCATTCATGCTCCCATTCCCAAGAAGCTTATCTGGAACTAAGATTCTGGTATCTGTCACTACACATTCAAATAGTGCCATACTACTTCACTCAGAGTATTGGGTATCTTATAACAAACTAGTTCTAATTTCTCCTTTCCCTCATTTGTATGATTATTGTCATTCATTTCATTTATATATAACATATGTAAGCTTGTACATAAGATACATACATATGCATACATAATACCTTGGTGCTATTACTATTTTGAACAAGCTATTATCTGTTAGATCATTTAAGAAAAGAAATATAAAAAGTTTTTGGTTGGGAGGAGGGACAAGATGGCAGAGAATGAGACTCTGTTTCAACCGGTCCCCTAAAGTGAGCTAATTACCTACCAGAACATTCTGAACACCCATTAAATCAACCTGAGATATAGGATTATACACTTCTGGATCTCTATCGGGGTAGAAGACTCCAGTGGAGAGCTAGGTTAACTGAGGCAGAAGATAGAATTAGTGATTTAGAGGACAAACTGATAGAGAAAAAAGATCAGGAGGAGACCTGGAACAAACAGCTTAGAAGCCATGAAAACAGAAATAGGGAAATAAATGATGACATGAAATGTTCTAATGTCAGAATTATTGGAATTCCTGAGGGGGAGGAGAAGGAAAGAAGACTAGAAGATATATTTGAACAAATTTTCTGTGAAAATTTTCCCAATTTGGGGAATGGAACCAGCGTTCGTGTCCTAGAGGCAGAAGGATCAACCCCCAATATCAATGAATCTAGAAAGACCTCAAGACACTTAATTGTGAGATTGATGAATCATAATTTTAGACAAGAGCTCTTGAGAGCAGCTAGGGGAAAGAGATTCCTTACCTACAGAGGAAGGTCCATCAGAATAACATCAGACCTGTCCACAAAAACCTTTAAGCCAGAAAGGGCTGGCAAGACACATTTAGGGCACTAAATGAGAAGAACATGCAGCCAACAATACTTTATCCAGCAAGACTGACATTAAAATGGATGGAGAGATGAAGAGCTTCTAAAACCAGCAAGGTTTAAAAGAATATGTGACCACCAAGCCTGCACTACATGAAATATTAAGGAAGGTTCTATAAAAGAAGAAAGAACCCAAGAGTGTCAGAGAACAGAAATTTACTGAGACAATCTATAGAAACAAGGACCACAGGAAACATGATGTCAAAAAAATGTATCTTTCAATAATCACTCTCAATATGAATGGCCTAAACACTCCAATAAAAATGGCACAGGGCTGCAGATTGGATAAAACAACAGGACCCAACCATATCTTGTGTATAAGAGACCCATTTGGAACCTAAGGATACTCAAGACTGAAAGTGAAGAGATGGAGAAGCATCTTTCATGCCAAAGGGCCTCAAAAGAAAGCTGGTGTAACAATTCTCATATCACATAAATTATATTTTAAACTAAAGACTGCAGTCAGACATAAAGGCTACTACATCATTCTTAATGGGTCTATCCACCAAGAAGATTTAACAATTGTAAATTTTTATGCCCCCAATATGGGAGCAGGCAACAACATAAGTCAACTGTTAATCAAAATAAAGAGTCATATTGATATGAATACATTAACAGTAGGGGATCTTAACACATCATTCTCAGTAATAGATCATCCAAGCAAAAAAATCAATAAAGAAATAAGAGCATTGAATGACATATTGGACCAGATGAATCTCATAGATATATATAGAACATTCTACCCTAAAACAACAGAATACTCATTCTTCTTGAACACATATGGAACTTTCTCCAGAACAGACCACATACTGGGTCACAAAGCAGGACTCAACTGATACCAAAAGATTGAGGTTATTCCCTGAATATTCTCAGACTACCATGCTTTGAAAATGGAACTCAACCACAAGAAAAAGTTTGGAAGGAATTTAAACACTTGGAATCTAAAGACCACCCTGCTTAAGAATGCTTGGATCAGCCAGGAAATCAAAGAACAACTTAAGCAATTCATGGAAACAAATGAGAATGAAGACACTTCAGTCCAAAACCTATGAGATATGGCAAAGGCGATCCTAAGGGGTAAATACACAGCCATCCAAGCCTTCCTCCAAAAAATTGAAAAATCCAGAAAACACCAGCTGTCTTTACACTTTAAAGAACTGGAGGGGCACCTGGGTGGCTCAGTGGGTTAAGCCTCTGCCTTCAGCTCAGGTCATGATCTCAGGATCCTGGGATCAAGTCCTGCATCGGGCTCCCTGCTGAGCAGGGAGCCCACTTACCCCTCTCCCTCTGCTGCTCCTCCCACTTGTACTCTCTCTCCTTCTCTCACTCTCTGCCAAATAAATAAATTCTTAAAAAAAAAAAAACCTGGAGAATCATCAACAAATTAAGCCAACCCCACACACAAGAAGGGAAATAATCAAGATTAAAATTATGAGTGAAAAGAGCAAGATCAAAACTAATACCAAAGAAATAGAAACAATCATCAGAAATTATTTTCAAAGGTATATGCCAGTAAGTTAAGCAACCTAGATGAAATTGATGCATACCTGGAAACCTATAAACTTCCAAAACTAAATTAGCAAGAAATTGACAACCTGAATAGGCCAATAACTAGTATTGAGATTGAGGCAGTGATCAAAATCCTATCAAAAAAAGAGCCCAGGGCCTGACGGATTCCCTGGAGAATTCTACCAAACATTCAAAGATGAAATAATACCCACTCTCCTGAAGCTGTTTCATAAAAAATAGAAACAGAAGGAAAACTTCCAGACTCTTTTTATGAAGCCAGCATTACTCTGATCCCCAAACCAGGCAAAGACCCCACCAAAAGGAGAATTTCAGACCAATATCCCTGATGAATACGGATGCTAGGATTCTCAACAAAATCATAGCTAATAGCATTGAATAGTACATTAAAAAGATTATCCACCATGACTAGGTGCAATTTATCCATGGGATACAAATCAATGTGATAGAACAAATCAATAAGAGAAGAGAGAAGAACTACATGGTCCTCTCAATTGATTCAGAAAATACATTTGACAAGATACAGCATCCATTCCTGATTAAAACGATTCAAAGTATAGAGTTAGAGGGAACATTCCTTAACTTTATAAAATCTATGAAAAACCCACAACAAATATCATCCTCAATGGGGAAAACCTGACAGTCTTCCCTTTGAGATCAGGAATATGACAAGGATGTCCACTCTCACCACTGTTGTTCAACATAATATTAGAAGTCCTAGCAACAACAATCAGATGACAAAAAGAAATAAAAGTTATTAAAATTGGCGATGAAGAAGTCAAACTCTCTCTCTTTGCAGATGACATGACACTTTATATGGAAAACCAAAAGACTCCACCCCCAAACTACTAGAACTCATACAGCAATTCAGTAATGTGGCAGGATACAAAATCAATGTACAGAAATTAGTTGCTTTCTTATACACTAGCAATGAAAATATAAAAAAGAAATTATAGAATTGATTCCATTTACTATAGCACCAAGAGCCATAAGATACCTGGGTATATGCCTAACCAAAGAGGTAAAGGATCTGTACTCGAGGAACTACAGAACACTCATGAGTGAAATTGAAGAAGACACAAAGAGATGGAAGAGCATCCCATGCTCATGGATCAGAAGAATAAACATTGTCAAAATGTCTATACTGCCTAGAGCCATCTATACTTTCAATGCCATCCCAATCAAAATTCCACTGGCATTTTTCAAAGTGCTAGAACAAACAATCCTAAAATTTGTATGGAACCAGAAGAGACTCCATATTGCTAAGGAAATGTTGAAAAAGAAAAACAAAACTGGGGCTATCATGTTGCCTGATTTCAAACTTTACTACAAAGCTGTGATCACCAAGACAGCATGGTACTGGCATAAAAACAGACACATATACCAGTGGAACAGAGTAGAGAGCCCAGATATAGACCCTCAACTCTATGGTCAAAAAATCTTCGACAAAGCAGGAAAAAATATACAGTGGAAAAAAAAAACTGTCTCTTCAATAAATGGTTCTGGGAAAATTGGACAGCTATATGTAGAAAAATGAAGCTCAACAATTCTCTTACACCATACACAAAGATAAACTTGAAATGGATAAAATATCTCAACGTGGTATACCCTAGAGGAGAAAGAACATAGGCAGTAATCGCCTCAACATCAGCCACAGCAACTTCTTTCAAGATATGTCTCCAAAAGCAAAGGAAACAAAAGTGAAAATGAACTTTTGGGACTTCATCAAGATCAAAAGCTTCTGTACAGCAAAGGAAACAGTCAATAAAACAAAGAGGCAACCCACAGAATGGGAGAAAATATTTGCAAATGACACTACAGACAAAGGGCAGATATCCAAGATCTATAAAGTATTCCTCAAACTCAACACACACAAAACAGATAATCACATCAAAAAATGGGCAGAAGACATGAACAGACACTTCTCCAAAGAAGACATAAAAATGGCTAACAGACATGTGAAAAAATGCTCATCATCATTAGCTGTCAGGGAGATTTGAATCAAAACCACATTGAGATACCACCTTACACCAGTTAGAATGGCCAAAATTAACAAGACAGTAAACAGCAAGTGTTGGAGAAGATGTAGAGAAAGGGGAACCCTCTTACATTGTTGGTGGGAATGCAAGCTGGTGTAGCCACTTTGAAAAACAGTGTGGAGATTCCTTAAGAAATTAAAAATAGAGCTACCTTATGACCCTGCAATGGCACTCTGGGTATTTACCCCAGAGATACAGATGTAGTGAAAAGAAGGGCCATCCGTACCCCAATGTTCATAGCAGCAATGGCCACAGTTGCCAAACTGTGGAAAGAACCAAGATGCCCTTTAATGGATGAATGGATAAAGAAGATATGGTCCATATATACAATGGAGTATTATGCCTCCATCTGAAAGGATGAATACCCAACTTTTGTATCAACATGGACGGGACTGGAGGAGATTATGCTAAGTGAAGTAAATCAAGCAGAGAGTGTCAATTATCATATGGTTTCATTTACTTGTGAAGCATAGGGAATAACAGGGAGGACATTGGAAGATGGAGAGGAGACGTGAGTTGGGGGGAATTGGAGGAGGAGACAAACCATGAGATACTGTGGACTCTGAGAAACAAACCGAGGGTTTTGGAGAAGAGGGGGTGGGGGGATTGAGTGAGTCTAGTGGTGGGTATTATGGAGGGCACGTATTGCATGCTACACTGGCTGTGGTGCATAAACAATAAATTTTGGAACACTGAAAAGAAAAGAAAAGAAATGAAATGAAATAACATAAAAAAATAAAATAAAATAAAATAAAAACTTTTTGGTTTACCTTTCCTTTTTTCTTCTTGATGTTCTTGCTTTCTTTATGTAGTTCTGAGTTTCTGATGTATCATTTTCCTTCTTTCTATAGAACTTCTAACATTTTATGACAGACAGCTCTACTGGCAACAATTCACTCATTTTTTTTTTTTTTTTTTTTTTTTTGGTCTGAGAAAGTCTATTTCTTTTTCACTTTGGAGGGGTAATTTCACAGGGTACAGAATAGTAAGTTTGGTGGCTTTTTTTCTCTTAACACTTGAAAAATTTCACTCCCTTCTCTTCTTGTTTACTTGGTTTCTGGAAAGAAGTTGGATGTAATTTTTTTCTTTGTTCCTCCATAAGTAAGCTGCTTCTTTATCTCTGAATTATTTTAGGAGTTTTCCCTATCTTTGACTTTCTGTATTCTGAAAATGATATGCTGAGGTATAGTTTTGTTGGCATTTTCTCTTTCTTTATTCTAAGCTTTCTGCATCTGCAGTTTTGTTGTCTGACAACTTCAATAAATTCTTAGTCATTATTGTTTACGGTATTTCTTTTGTTTCTTTTTCTTCTGGTATTTTCACTACAATTCTATTACATCTTTTGTGGTTGTCCTACCACCCTTGGATATTCTTTTCTTTTCTTTCATTTTCTATTTTTTTTCCTTTTTTCTTTCAGTCTTTGTTCTTTTTGTTTTTTAATTTTCCAGGATTCTATTGAAATATCATTTATTCAGAAATTCTTTCCTCAGCTGTATCCTACTAATAAGTCCATGAAAGTCTTCATTTCTGTCACAGTTTTTTGTTTTTTTTTAATCTTTTGTTTGATTGTTTTGTTTTGTTTTACCTCTAGTACTTCTTTTGATTTCTTTCTTAGGATTTCCACCTCTCTGCCTATTTCACCTTCTGTTACTGCATGCTGCTCACTTTATACAGTAGAGCCCTTCACATATTAATCATAGTTGTTTTAAATTTTTTGTCTGATAAATTCCAATATTTCCTGCCATGTTTGGTTCTGATGATTGCTTTGTTTCTTCAAATTGTGGGGGTTTTGTTGTTATTGTTGTTTTTGCCTTTTGGTATGCCTTGTAAGCTTTTTCTTGATAGTCAGACATGATATACTGAGAGTAAATAAACCATTAGTAATGTGGTGGTAAGGTGTGGGGGGAGAGGCATAGTACTATGTAACCCTGTGATTAGGTCTCAGTCTTTTAGTTAGCCTGTGCCTCTAGATTGTGAACTTTACAAGTATTCTGAAGATTTTTCCTACCCTCAACTTAGTGGGGCTGGATGGCTAGAGTGGGCTGGATTTGGGTATTTCCATCCCGTGTATCAGTTAGTCTTTCCTAATACTCCATCCAGTAGGTTAGGTTCTAGGTATCTAGGTATCTAGGTTTTCCCTAAGAGCAGGCCTTGTTAAGAACAGAATGCTCTAATATAGTTCATAATGGTTCCTTTTCCCCTTTACTTATAGAAGTATAAGAGTAGGGGCACCCGGCTGGCTCAGTGGGTTAAGCTTCTGCCTTTAGCTCAGGTCATGATCTGGTCCTGGGATTGCACCCTGCAATGGGCTTTCTGCTCAGCAGGGAGCCTGCTTCCCCCGACTCCTCTCTGTCTACTTGTAATCTCTCTCTGTCAAATAATTAAATAAAATCTAAAAAAAAAAAAAAAAAGCGCACAAGAGGATTTTGGTCTGATATTTACAGTGGGAACCTGGTCAGAATCCTGGTGGCAAATCTCACATTATGGTGTCCCACCTATGACTGGATTTCCCTGGAGTTTTAAACTCTCAGACTTGTCCACACTGAGTGTCCAGCAATTTGACAATTAGTTCCTGCCCAGCCACTGGTTCCCAAGGTGGTTACATCTATGACTTTCTGTTCTGGTAAATCACAACTCCCTCTATTTGCCTGCCTCCCTCTCCAATTAGAGTAGTTGCACTGTGTTCTCCCCTCTCTTTTAGATCTAAGAAGAATATTTAATTTTTCAGTCTGTTCAGCTTTTTTTTGTTAGGTTGAACTGGCAACTGCAAATTCCTTACCTGTGAAATCAGAACCTGTCATATCTACCATACAGAAAAGTATTCTTCAACAGGACTCCTTGTCTTGCCATCATCATCTTAACTTTGAAATTAAATTCCTTGAATATTGATGATATCCATGATTAATTTTCAGTTCCCAATGTCCTATGTTTATTGTGAAAACTTGTTTTATGAAAGAATTGAAATTTGATCTTGGCAAGACATGATGTATGTCTAATTTCAGATTCAAAAGGCATTTATTTAAATTCATGCATTATAGCCTTCATTGTTTCTAAATGAGTAGCTATTTATATCTAACTTTTAGGTTACATGCAGGGAAATCAGAGTGTAAATAACTATACCTTAAATTGAATTAAGTCAAGAATGTCTTTTGTTTGATTCATAAATAATGCAAATGAAAGAATTTCAAAGTTACATCAACATTTTCTTAAAGGTGCATTTTCCCATTTGGTAGGGAGTTGGGAAGTGTTCATTCTTGTACAATTTGATATACTCCCTATAAAATAGCTACCCAAAAGGGGGAAAAAAGATAAGAATGTTTGCTATTGATAATTTTACTCTTGTGTTTCTGACCACCGAAAATAAATTGCTATTATGTCGATGTTTTAAAATATCTACTTGCATCATTTTTTTTTTATTCCTTAATGTTTCCAACTATTTTACCTCGTTTCTTTCTTTTTCCTTTTTCAGATGAAAGGAAAAGAGCTCATCAGTTCTCAATAAATCCAAGGTCACAAATTTATTGAGTGAGGGTAACAGGTGTAAGTTTTCTGATTTATGGTGCCTTTTAAAATTTCTATGTAGCCTACTTGGTTTCTGCAGACCTCTCCCACATACTCACTAGCTAATGGTCTCCTATCACTTCCTATTCTAGACATGTCATTCAGAGAACTCCATTAGCACTAGTGTAGTACTTAATTACCTCTTTGTTAGCATGGGTGATTTGCTTTACAGATTCTTCCTTTAGCTGATAAAACATTCCTATGTCCAATTTAAAAAGATTTTGTTTAATCAGATCCCTGAGCTAATGAAGACCATGTTTAAAGCTATTTAAAGGTCTTTTTTAAATATTTGATAGTAGTATGGAAGAAGTTAAAAATTTGCTGAATTTTTGTTTTTGTTTAAAAAATATTAATAGCTCTTCATGTAATGAGTTTAACCACATTTACTTTGCAAACAAATTACTTTAGGCTACAAATTCAAAACCATTTTTTTAAATAGAGTAAGTCCTTCCTTAAATAAGAGTCTAGGCAAATTGGTACTATAGAAAATGTTGCTCCTAATTAAGAATCAAAGTCAAAAAGAAAAATTCCCCATCAACACCAAAAGACGTCCAAAGTATAAATCTGGATATTTCTTTTCTTTTCCACTTCTATATTATCTCAAGGGCAAAAATATGCCTAATGGTAACCGGGGGGGGGGATCTCCCACTGAATTTAAAAAGGAGAAAGTAATGTAAAATTATTCATATTTATCCTTCTTATTGAATTGTTTCTATATTTGTAGCAGAAACCTTGTATTCCTTATGTTAAGTCATACTTATTCATGTGAAAGAATTAATGTTTAACTTTCCAAAAAAATAAATTCAATTACTATATTTCCAGGCTGTAAGGTAATAGGTTTCTGAGGCACAATAAGGAATGTCTTCAGTAACTCCTATATCACAAATATCCTCACTCTCTACATGGGAATATAGAACTTGGAATAAGCTCACAATAAGGGGAAGAGGAGGAAGAGAATATAATAATTGAAGACTGCTCCTTTCACTTTACTTTTGAGGCATTTCACTCAGTAATATATGTCCATTATAATTCTTAAGCACAGTACTCCTCTGTCCCTGCACTAAAAGCATTATTGATTCAGTTTTCATGTGTGTGTCATGTGCATAGTGCCACCTATTTTGCAACAGCATAGCTCCAACACCTGGCATTCCTCCATTTTGTATAATTCATCAAGCACACGTGTAGGGGTTTTATGTTTGCAATCTGTTCCTCATGTGAATCTTCAATTCTTTGTGAAGTTATGATGAATAAGGGATGGAGACGAGAACCAGAGATATCAGCTGGCTTTACATATAGCCTGCCTCGGTCTCTGCCTATATGGTGTGATCTGAAAGGTTCCTGCAGAGTAGCATATCCTGAAATACACTTCAATCAATCCAAAATGATATCTGAAATGTAACAGTACGGCAAAAATCCACTTTTTTTTTTCTATACATTTTCTTTTCCCAAACAGTAGAGGACAAAAATTACATAATTCAGAAGGTGAAAAGAGTAACATATGAGTCAATAATCATATAGTTACAAAATAGAGTCACTGTGATTTTACTTATAATTATACAAAATTCCAGAAAATGACAAATAAGTAATAACATTCATAATAGAAAAAATAATATGTAACTACAATTAATCTTTTGGTTTTCCTCATTCTAGTCTTAGCTCTGTATGTGCATACATTTGCAACAAATATATATACATAAATGAATATATATATACATATGTGTGCATTATATATATGATTTGAGACTTTTTTGGTTAAAACATAAATAAGGACATACATAAATCAGTGATGGATTTGTTTTTTTTCATAAGAAAGCAGTTTTTACCTTTCTTGTTCATCATTTTGTCCCCAGGGCATAATTAAATATCTAGCACAAAACATATAATTTTATATATATATATATATATATATATACACACACATATATATAAAATATATTCTCATATATTCTTATGTAAAACATATATTTTTATGTACTTTTGTATTTTATATATTTATATACTACATCTATAACATAATTATATAGATATAATTAAGTAGCACATAACATATAACACATAACACATAACAACATGAAGTTGCTATCTTGAGCAAACTATGAAATTTATTTTTGTATATATAGTATGTGTGTGTGTATATTAAATTCTATAGAGGCCAAATTATAAAGAAGCCAAATTCTGGGGTTCAAATACCTTTCATTAGGGATAGTTTTAAAATTATGACTGTGGGTCTGTGGGAACTACACTACTCATAAGCTATGTTTTATAGAGGGAGGCTATTCCCATTTTCACAAAATGGGGATGTGGAGGCATTTTAGGCTTTTAGTGGATGGGGCTAGAGATGCTTGTTCTACTGTTAGGCATGGGACTAACATATACACAAAGTAATTATTTTGTATTTTCCATTGCTCTCATATATCCTAATGTCTATTCATATAAATGAAAAACTTATTTGTTACTATCTGAGCATAGAAATTAGCTTTGTTTTATATACAAACACAAGATGTTTTCACATGTTTTACTATAAATTTAATTCCAAAATCCAAGTGTCTTGTGAATTGGAGCGAGGTTGTTTTTCATTTTGATCAGGTCTTTACCACAGTGATTCAAATAAAGGAACAAGACTGAGACAAAGTGAAAGTTATGCAAAGCCTTATTCTATGCCAAGCATTAGAAGTTAGACTGACTGGCCAGGGGAATGAGACTGAGACAAAGTGAAAGTTATGTGAAGCTTTATTCTATGCCAAGCATTAGAAGTCAGACTGACCGGACAGGGCCACCTCCGAAGAGAGCGACCCCCTCCTGATCTCACAGGCTGGTTTTATATGGCATAACAGCAGACCCAAGGTATGTGGCTTCTATTGTTAAGGCGTTTACTCCCGGAATCGATACCCGGAACCATACCAGGAACTACGGGATTTATTCCCAGAATAAAGTCCTGGAATGAAGTCTGTGGATGTAAACAACAATATGGCTACCTAGGCAATATGGAGTTGCTCTGGCTAAGCAGGCCCTAATAATTAAACAGGTTTTAAGATTAAATTGGCCCTAACATTCCCCCCTTTTCTTTGGAGATTAGTCAATTCTTTGACTCTTCAGCCAGTTATTGAGGGTGAAAACAGGCTGACCTCAGGTGTCTTTAACCTTGAGTGTTGTTTCATCTGCTGTTTTTCTGGTTTTCTATTGGGCTGTTGTAGGCCAATGAAGTGTCCCCTGGCTGCTGCTGAGTAGGAACAGGGTTAAAAGTGACCAGGTTATGAAACCCTTTTGAGTTTTAGTTTTAGTCCAGAGTTAGTGGGGTCCTCTGGCAGTGGCTCCCATTTCTGGCGGGTGTCCTTGTTTTCAGCTCATTTGACATGACATGTGTGAATCCAAGCCCTGATGCCTTCTACTTTTATTGCCGTGAGAGTGGTCAGGATGACAGTGAATGGTCTCTTTCAGCAAGGTTCCAAGTTTTTCATTCGGTGGCAATGTATCCAAACCAAGTCTCTGGGTTGGTAAGGATTCGGTTTTATTTCTGTCTCCGTCTCAGTGTAGGCAGCTCGGATCCCTGTGTGGGCTCTTTTTAAGACAGACTGTAATGACTGCAGCGACTGATCAGTCATTTCTGTTAGGGCAACGTCTTATAGCCATGGGCAGAGTGAAGGGGGTCTCCCGAACATTATTTTAAATGGGGTAACCTTGTTTAAGTAGGGTGTACACCGCGACCTAAGGAGGGTGAAGGGAAGGAGATCCACCCATCCACCGCCAGTCTCCAGAATTAACTTTGTCAAGGTTTCTTTAAGAGTCCGGTTCATTCTCTCTACTTGTCTGGAGCTCTGGGGCTGGTAGGCCCACTGTAGTTTCCGATTAATGCCCATAGCCTTGGCCAATGCCTGTGAGACTGAACTCACAAATGCAGGGCTGTTGTCTTACCCTATCACAGGAGGCAAGCCAAACCGAGGAATTATTTCTTCTAGTAGTTTTTTGGTTACCATTCCTGCCATTTCATGTTGGCGGAAAAAGCCTCTACCCAGCCTGAAAAGGTATCCACAAAAACTAACATATACTTGTGTCCATACTTTCCCTGTTTCATCTCTGTAAAATTTACTTTCCAATAAATTCCTGTTTCCCTTCCTCTTTCTCTTTTTCCTCTTCCCATCCTAGTTCCTCCCGCATTTACTGCCTGACACTGAGCCCATCTATCAACCACATCCTGAGCCATACGCCCTAATTTAGAAACCTGGGACTGTTTACCCACGCACTCCTTAAGCTTGCGTGTCAGTAAATGAGTGACCTGATGTATTTGCTTACTAACATTTTTTCCTAGTCTTTGAGGAAGAATTAACTTTCCTGCCCTAGTCTTAGCCCAATCCCCTTCATTGTCTCATTTAGTCCATTTTTGTAAATATTTTAAACCCTCCTCTGAATAATCTGGTTTTTCTGGTAGGGCTGGAGCCAGGAGTGTAACCAGTTCTTGAGCCATTGCCCTGGCTGCTTGCTTTGCTGTTCAATCTGCTAATTGGTTTCCTTTTGATACCAGATTAGTCCCTTTTCGGTACCCCGGGCAATGCATAATGGCCATCTCTTTCAGGTCCCAAATAGCCTGGAGGAAGCCAATATTTCTTTTCTGTTTTTAATTTCTTTTCCTTCTGCAGTTAATAGTCCCCCCTTTTTTTTAAATAAATAGTCCCATGTATATGGAGAGTAGCAAAGGCATACCTGCTATACCTGCTGTCCATATAGATGTTGGCAGCCTTACCCTTGGCCATCTGCACTGCCTTGGTGAGTGCAATCAGCTCCACTTTTTGTGCCGAGGTTCCGTGTGGCAGAGCCGCCTTCCAGAGTTCCTGTTCAGGAGAAACCACCGCAGCCCCCGCATACCTCTTTCCATCGGCCATGTAGCTACTCGCATCTGTGAACAGAGTCATCGTCACATCAGGGAGGGGAGTGTCTCTGAGGTCAGGCCATATTTCTGTGATCTGGGTTAGGACCTCCCCACAGTCGTGTGGGTGGTCAGCTAGCTTTTCTGGCAGCAATGTGGCTGGATTTAGCACCGCTGAGGGCCTGAAAATCATTTTCAGATTGTTGAGGAGGAAGACTTGATACCCTGTCACTTGGGTGTTTGTCATCCACCTGTCTAGTGGGGTCTGGAGGAGGCCTTTGATAGTGTGAGTAGTGGTCAAGATGAGATTTTGACCCAAAGTTAATTTACTTGCATCCTTGACCAGGAGGGCCATGGCAACAATTATGCAGAGGCGAGGCAAGGGGGGGAGCCCAGCCACTACTGGATCTAGTTTTTGTGTGTGTGTGTGTGTGTGTGTTTGTCTTTTTTTTTGTTTTTGTTTTGTTTTGTTTTGTTTTGTTTTGCTAAGATAGGCTACTGGCCTTTCCTAAGGCCCCAGAGTCTGAGTCAAAACCCCTTTGGCCAACCCTGCCTTTTCAACTGCGTACAAGTGGAAGGGCTTGGTAACATCTGGGATGGCCAGTGCTGGGGCACTCAGTAAGGCTGTCTGTAATTTTTGAAATTCTCCTTCTGCCTTAGCTGTCCACTTTACCATAGTGAGTCCTCCCTTAATCAGTTCGTAGAGGGGTCAAGCAATCTCTGTGAACCGCGATATGCACAGTCTGCAGTAGCCCACTGTCCCAAGAAACTCACTCACTTGTTGGGGCATGGTGGGGTGAGAGTATCAGGTGATCACCTGTTTCCTGGACTCAGACAGTGAATGCACTCCCTAGCAGAGATAAAAGTCTAAATAAGTGGCATGGCTCTGACAAAGCTGTGCTTTCTTTGCTGACACCTGATACCTTTTTTCCTGCAGAGTCTGTAAGAGAGTTTTCATCCCCCCCACCCCATCCCCTGCAAGCATGACTCATAGTCCTCCACGGCTATTAGCAAGGCATCAACATACTGTAACAGAGTGACTCCCAGGTTGGTGATTCTGTAATCATGCAAATCCTTGTGTAGGGTCTCATCGAAGATGGTGGGTGAATTTTTGAATCCTTGGGGAAGTCTCGTCCAGGAGAGCTGGCCCTGGAACCCTTCCTGTGGGTCAGACCACTCAAAAGCAAAGAGGGTTTGAGACTCCCTTGCCAAAGGTATGCAGAAAAATGCATCCTTGAGATCTAAGATGGTATACACAGTTCTTTTGGGGCCTATGAGGGAGATTAGGGTATAGGGGTTGGGCACCATCTGGTGGATATCTTCAACCCATTTGTTAACTTCCTGCAAGTCCTGAACAGGTCAGTACTCCCCAGTTTTAGCCTTTGTCACAGGCAGTAAAGGTGTGTTCCATGGAGACTTTCAAGGAACTAGGATCCCATCTCCTCAGAGGTGGTTAATGTGTTTTTTGATCCCTTCCTTTGCTTCCCAGGGGAGGGAGTACTGCCAGACTCAAACAGCTATAGCGGTTGCTTTTAACTGTACCATTATTGGAAGCCGTCCCTTGGCCAGGCCAGGAGGCCTCCCTTCTGCCCACACTTTGGGAAATTTGACCTGTAGGGTTTGGAGAAGGCTTCCCTCCCTTATCTCCTCTGGTTTTGAGACTGGCTCGTAAAGGAGATGTTCATCCACTGCTGCCACAAGCATCTGCACAGTGGGTAGTCCCAAAGTCACAGTCATGTCTCCTTCCGAGAACTAAATGCCAGCCCATAGTTTGTGGAGGAGATCTCTTCTCATCAGGTTATACGGGACATTAGGGAGGACCAAGAATCAATGCTTGACTACTCCAGAGACCAAATTCAAAGTCCTTTCTGTTGTCCATTTCTGTCTTTCTGTGACATTTGCCCCTTGTACCCAGACCCCAGACTTCCTCTCCAGATAGTTTTCCCATAGGCTTTAGTAATGATGCAAATTGTGCTCCCGTGTCCACCAAAAAATCAACTGATTTCCCCTCCACCTCAATTTTAACACGAGGTTTGGGGAGGGGCTCCGAACCATGGCCCTTTCAGTCTTTGGTGGCCAGCATTGCCGTTTTCTTCTTAG
This sequence comes from Mustela erminea, assembly GCF_009829155.1. Lineage (NCBI taxonomy): Eukaryota > Metazoa > Chordata > Mammalia > Carnivora > Mustelidae > Mustela > Mustela erminea. The sequence goes on along the minus strand of NC_045628.1, from coordinate 48,563,419 downwards.
GGCACTCTCTGGCCCAGTGTCCTTTTTCCTTGCAGTAAGCACACTTATCTGAAGCTAAGTCTTCCCATCTGATTTGTTTAGGCTTTTTTTTTTTTTTTCCATTGACCGTCCTACCTGCCTTTTTCTTTTGCACTGACCTTTTTTTTTTTTTTTCTGTCTCCTTCCCACCTCATGTAATGTCAAAACTTTATTTTTTTAGTCTGTTTTTCATACTTTAAGACAAAACTATTTACTCTCTTAGGTCCTCTTTTTTTGTGTGTACAGTTTTTTTTTTTTTTTTTTAAACTTACTATCAATTAATTAACTGCCTTTTCTCTGGTTTTTCAGACAACATTAAAACTTTAAATAAAAACCTTACAGCATTTTTCTTTTGGTAGTCTGTCCTGACCATACCTAATTTTTTTTTTTTCTGAAAATTTCCCTTCACAAACATTTTACAACTTTTTTTTGTATCCAGGTTTTGTCCCAAGCCATTTTCTTTCAAACAACCATCTTATTTAGGACAAAATTACCTTTTTTTTTTTTTTTTTTAACAAAATGTATTCCCATTCCTTATCTTTCTTATGTATCTCCTACTTTTTTTTTTTTCATATAGGGTTATTTCCCTTATTTCCATCAGTCTTAGTTACAGTTAGCAGAATTTTCTATTCTTAGAAACATTTACGTTTCTGGTGATGGTTAAGTATTAACCAATTTTGAACAGTTACAACAGAATTCTGTAGATGGCAAATTTATGAATCAGTTAAGCAAAAACATGTTTACCAACAGATTCCAAAAGCACAAACCTAGTTCCAGCAATAATGCTTTAGCATTTTATCCCATTTGGTTAAGACCTAGATGTCCATAATTTAATTCCATTTGTCATCCAACCAAAACTTTAAAGTTTCAGGTTACCAAAGACTTTGAAAGTTACTTTAACAATTACCCATTAAAACTTTGAGACAGACAATTAACCATCAGTTCAGTTATTTCTTTGTTAACAGATTTTAACAAATAGCATGAGCTTATCTGACCTTCAGTAAACTGGATTGAAGTTTCACATTTACTACTGTTAACTTTAAAGCCATATCTATCTTAATTAAACCAACAAACTTAACTTAATTCAAATACGGTTTTACGTTTCACCTGGACCCACTCCACTTTAATATTTACCTGAGACACAAGTGGGAAGATCTGGAGTGGGGGGTGTTAGGTCCAGGGGCTGCTCTTCTTGCTCCTTGACAGTGAAGAGGGAAGGATCCATGGTTCAGGAAGTACCGAGGATGATCTAGAGGCCAGTTATGCAGGCCACACCCAAGTTGGTGCAAAAACAGAAGGGGGAGTCCTGCCAGAAGGCAGAGAAAGGATTCCCAGTTTTAGAGAGTTTTCCTGGGTAAACCTTGTCACCCAACTGGGTGGTTTTACCTTGAAAATCCTTGAAATGATGGAGAACAAGACTTAGGGGTGTCATAGGTCCCTTACTCTCCGCTTGCCCCATTTCTCCAAACACAACAAACAACACAACAGACAACAAAAAGAAAAGACAAAGACAACCGCAGACCAGAGCCAGCAGCCCTTCCTCAACCAGATATCAAGTCTAAGGGTGTGCAAGATATAATCCAACTCAAAAATACAACCTGCCGCTAGTGGGGATTTTCTTGGTCCCCTGATCGCCTAGGGGGACTCAAACACCCTGGCAGGTACCCTGACCACCTAGGGAGATTCAATCCCCCACCAATCTCCCAGTGGAGGGTTGGGGCATCCTCCAGCCCTGGGGAGCAATACTGCATCCAGCTTCTCCCTGGTGGGCTATAACCTGGAGCTCCGCAACCAGACAGACAGATCAGCCCTGGGGAGCAATACTGCATCCAGCTTCTCCCTGGTGGGCTATAACCTGGAGCTCCGCAACCAGACAGACAGATCAGATCCTGCAGGATAAAATCTCGAGATCTTACCTCCGGAGGCTTTTCCCAGAAATTCTGATGCTGACTCAGTTCTCGTCCTTTAATCGCAGATGAGCCCCCAGAATGTTGGGACCCATTATCAAAGGAACAAGACTGAGACAAAGTGAAAGTTATGCAAAGCCTTATTCTATGCCAAGTAATACTGACCGGCCAGGACCACCTCCGAAGAGAGCAACCCCCTCCCAATCTCACAGGCTGGTTTTATAGGGCATAACCGCAGACCCAAGGTATGTGGCTTCTATTGTTAAGGCATTTACTCCCAGAATCGATACCTGGAACCATACCAGGAACTATGGAGGCGTTTATTCCCGGAATGAAGTCCATGGATGTAAACAACAATATGGCTACCTAGGCAATATGGAGTTGCTCTGGCTAAGCAGGCCCTAATAGTTAAACAGGTTTTAACATTAAATTGGCCCTAACACTCACATGGTGATTCTATCTGTAAGTGTAAGTATTTGACTAGTTCATTGTATATTTTAGTTCAGTAGTACCTAAACATACTAAAACATATGTTTACTATAAAGTATTTACTTGGAGTCCTTTTTATTGTTAAGATGTTATATATGTTTGGTAAATTACATGTACTATAGGCTATGCCATACTTAAATTCATTTTAGGAGAAATGTGGGTTGAATTGTGTCCCCTAAAAAGATATGCTGAAGTTCTAATCCCAGGTAGCTATGAATGTTTACCTGGAAATAGGATCTTTGCCAATGTAATCAAGTTAAGATAGAGTCATACTGGATTAGGGTGGGTCCCAAATCCAATGACTGATGCCTTAATAACAGAAAGAAGGAAGAAATTCACATACACAGATACATGGGGAAGAAGGCTACATGAAGACAAAAGCGGAAACTGGTATTATACTGCCACCAACTAAGGAACACTGAGGATTGTCAGCAACCTCCAGAAGACAGGAAGAGAAGAAAAAAATTGTTCCCTAGACCCTTCTGAGTGAGTATGGCCTTGCTGATACCTTAATTTTAGACTTCTAGCCTACAGAACTGTAAAATAATAATTTGTTGTTGTTGTTCTCAGCCACAGGTTGTGGTACTTCATGGCAGTTCTGGGAGTTCTAGTAGAGAGTAAAGGGGTCTTACAAAGTATGTTCAAAGGAAAAGGATGAAGATTGAGTTCATTTAACAGCAGTTAAAAACACTGAAATATGTTGACTGTTTTATTCACAATTCCATTGATTTTCCTGGCCCTTCAGGTGTTTTTGGAACCTGCCTTTCCCAACCAATCCTTTCACTACTACTCCTCCTGCAATTCACCATTATCTGAACACACATGACACCTTTATTTGTATTCATAATTCTGCTGGAACTGATAATTCTCCTACATCTTCCTGATTAAATAATTAACTATTATGCACAGCCCATCTCAAAGGCAAACTCCTTCCACCTGTATGCCACCAACCAGATGAGTTGTTAATGTGCCACTTTGTCTTCAGTTTTTTATAACAATTTATCAAGTATATCCTATCTTGTACTATGGTTGTCAGTATACAAATTTATTTGTCCATAGTTTACTGAAAACAGAAACTATGTTCTATTGATCTTTGCATTTTCAACTGTACTGACAAAAGCACATTGAATACTATTTGTAATCAAATAAATAGATAAATAATATTTTGTGATACAGAGAAAATGTTTTTAAAAGAAGAGCTCTGGAAGATTAACCACTTTTCTGGGAGAGTATAAAAAATGGAATCATAAGAATTTAAAGAATAAGACAAATTTGGCAGTTTATTTTGGCAGCACATATACTAAAAATGGAAAGAATTTAAAGAATAAAACAAATTGTTGATGACCATCAAAGAATAAGGCAAAGAAAGTATTTGCTTAAAAATATGAGAAAAGTGAAAAAAAAAAAAAAGATGCATTTGGCTAGAACAAAAGCATATTTTGTCTCAGGCAAAACAGAAAGTAAAATTTACATTTCCCATTTGCATCTATCATGTTTATGTATAGATTGATGGCCAAGTCCTGGAAGCAACCTTCATGATGTCCTAAGATAATGGATCTTGGAGGTCTAATATTTTTAACAAGTTATATAATCCACACCCTCCAAAAAGGCATTTATTTATCTCCTTTCCTCTTTTATTCTCACTGCTTCAGAATTAGGCCATTTCAATAGACAAGGCAATTTTATTATAGATATCAACTACAACTCATATTTGGTAAATCTTAATAACATCTTCTCACACCTACACAGTAAATTACTAGTAAAAACTGCTTTAGCTGTGACATTTTCACTATTTGCATTATCATCAACTCTTATATGTACATATATTCCAATTTTGAAGAGAGAAGCTTACACAAACATTATGACATTTGATTGAATTGAGTAACTTAGAAACCATGACTTATTAAAACATTTTCTATAGTCAGGTTTCTCTCCAAAATTCAGTATTAAGCAGATCTGTAATTAAAACTAGCACCCTTCCCTCAAGATAGATAATCTGATATTTCTGTAAATTTATTTTCCATAACTTTCTCTCTGTCTTCCACAATTAGTGACTTAAAATTTTAAGTTAGAACTTAATTCCTTCATACTCAGCATTCCTCAGTGCACTAGTCATAGCCTATAAACAGATGAACATGACATTTGGCAGTCAAACTTGAATATATTTTTATAAAACAATATTTAAAAATAATTCATGTATTCTTATTCAATAGCTTTTTGTACTCTGGATATCTTTAAACCAAATATATAAGTATATATACAGCAAATACACCAGAATCACTGGATTTCACACAGCATAGAAACTAAATAGGTGGACATCTCTGCGAGAGTTCTTCAATAACCCTTGCTGCCTGGGACTGGTCAAACTCTACTCCACTTCTCTCTCAGGTGTTTTCTGTTTTTTGTTTGTTTGTTTGTTTTTCTTTTCACAGTTTTGGAGCTTATATCCTTTTTTCAGTGTTTTAGTAAACAAATAATTGAAAACCATACATAATATCATAAAAATAATATTATATAGCTATACAGGTACATAGTACAGAGAATTGTATAGCTATATGGTACAACTTCATGTGTAATAAATAATTTAAACCAGGGTTTCTCAACTGGAGATGATTTTGCCTTCCAGGAGATACTTGGGAGTGTCTAGAGAAATTTCTGTCACTACAAGAATTGTGGTCCTGGTATCTAATGGGTAGAATTCTGCTAGGGATGCTCCATTCTATGCATTGCAGGATATTTAGTATTTGAGTCTTTCATCTCCTTAGTTAAATTTACTAAAACCTGTCAGGATAACTATTATATATAAAGATAAATATTAACAAATATATGGAGCAATTAGAATCCTTGAACACTATTGGGAATGCAAAATGGTACAGTCACTATGGAAAACAGTTCAAAAAATTAAAACCAGAACAACCATATAATACAGCAAATCCATGTCTGTGTAATTATCCAAAAGAACTGAAATCAGAATTTCAGAGATTATTACCACTCATGTCCATTACAGCACTATTCACAATAGCCAAGTTATAGAAACTACCTACTGTCCCTCAATAGATAAACGGATAAAGAAAATGTGGCTTATATACACAACAAAATATTATTTGGCCTTAAAAAAAAGAAAGAAGGAAATACTGCAATATGCCATAACATGGATGACCCTTGAAGACCTTAATCTAAGTGAAATAAATCTACCACAGAGAGACAACACTGTATGATTCCACTTATGTGATGTGTCTAAAATAGTCAAATACATAGAATCAAAGAGTGGAGTGTGGTTATTAGGGACTGGGTGGAGGAGGAAATGAAGTTACTAAACAACTGGCATGAAATTTCAGTTGAGCAAGGTGAGGATGCTTTAGAGGTCTGTTGTACAGCATTGCACCTAACATCAGCTTAAAGGCACTATACACTTAAAAAATTGTTAAGAGGCTGGACCTCATGTTAAGTGTTCTTACCACAGTAAAGTGATTTTTCTTATTTAAAAAATAAGCGTGATCAATGTGGGGGGCTTGGTAGGTAGGAAAAGAATAAATGAAACAAGATGGGATGGGGAGGGAGACAAACAATAAGAGACTCTTAATCTCACAAAACAAACTGAGGGTTGCTGGGGGGAGGGGGAGAGGGAGAGGGTGATGGGGTTATGGACATTGGGGAGGGTATGTGCTATGGTAAGTGCTGTGAAGTGTGTAAACCTGGTAATTCACAGACCTGTACCCCTGGGGCTAATAATACATTATATGTTTATTAAAATAAATAAATAAATAAATAATAAATAAAAAGTAAACGTGATATAATTTTAGCTGGTACATACTATCTTCAGCTTCTCTTGCTTGCTTCTTTTAATGAAGCAAGTTGCTATATTGTGAGCTGCCCTACAGAATGACCTATGTGGGCCAAGATCCAAGAGTGATCTATGGCCAACAGTCCTTGATGAAGTGAATTCTGCCATGGGTCATGTGAATGAGCCTGGAAAGTGAACCTTTCCTGCCTGCATATAAAACTATAACCCTAGCTTGTCCCTTGACTGAATCTTGTGAAAGACCCAAAGTAACTAGCTAACCTATACTCTGATTCCTTATGTACAGAAAATGTGAGATAATAAATAGTGCTGATTTAGATATCAAATTATGGAGTAATTTGTTATGCAGCAACAGATACTAAAATAGGTATATAATTTGGAGTTACCTTTAAATATATATTTGAAAAATGTTCACAAGGCTTTTATATCTTTCTTAGAGAAAGAAATTACACTACAAGCTCTGTCTATAGACTCTCTTTGCTTTCAGCAAAATGATTAGTACAAATAAACTAATGAAGTAAGATAATTTGGTGGAGGTTTTAATGCTTTATCATTAATAATGTAATGTCATAGCTACTATAACATTAATATATATACAAGTCATCATTTCAATGTAATATGTCAATCACAATGATTAATTATAGGTAAAAAAAGTTTTACTGATATTTTGTTACTGTCATAAGTGCTGATATGTTAAATAATAGCTAATAAATATAATTGCTCAATTCAAACAATATGCGACCTGACTTTAAAGCCTAAAGAACACCAGTTAACAAAATTGGTAGAAGTTGGTAAGTAACTTAATCACTCTTTTTATAAAATTACACATCTTTAAATGAATATTCTTGATCAAGATGGTAATGGTACATAACCTACTAGCTTGATTATTTCTGCCATCATATGAAACTTTAGTTTCCTGCTGTATCAATATTCTGAAAATATAAAGATATTATAATTATTATAATGACAAACTCTTCTCGTATAACCTATAGATATGATACAGGATTTATTATGATAATTACCATTCTTAAATATTTCTCAATTATAAATCAGTCAAATTAGAGCTGTAACTCTACTGTGTCTTGAGTTCTTCTAAAAGTACCTGACACACAGTAAGGCCAGTCTATATGTGTTGTCATATTAAAACTATAAAACTATATTAAACTGTATTAACCATATTAAATTTTTTAATCACGATAAAAATTCACAACAGTTTTTAAAATATCAATTATCAAAAATATGTAAAAACAAAAAATTATGACTTGGTAACATAGCAATAATGTAATTCCTTTCAGTATGTTTCTATGTGTATGAATTCACAAAAATAAGTATGAAATGCCTCCTGTCTGATCAAGCACAAGATCAGACCCTGAGGACTTAGTACTGAGAAAGACAGGGAGAAAAAAAAAAAAAAGTCAGACCTATTCTTATGCTAATGGACCCAAATGGAAGAGCTGGGAAGAGAGAAATAAAACCAACAAAATATAAGTTAAATACTGAAATAAGAAAGTGAGGTTCTCTGAGGCAGAATGGCAGATTTTTTTTTTTTTTTTTTAAGAGACTGGGCTGTCAAGGAAAACCTTACAGAGAAGACTTTTTAATGATTACTGAATAGTGACTAGCTGATACTAAAAAGGAAGGCAGAGAACCACTCCAAGTAGCAACTGCAAAAAGTACAGGCTCCAGTGTGTATGAAGAAAGCCATAATCTTGTTAGAATCTTGGACCAAGCTATTCTGTCCAACCATATTTTAAAAAATGATGTCTAAAAACATTCGAGCAGTTAACACACAAAATTGAAAGACATTGAGAACACCTTGTCCTAGTACTACTTTATGTACCTGAGCTTGGAATCTAATCCTAGTAAAAGTGATACACTGCATTATTGTACTCTTTCATTATTTTTTTTTAATTATGAAAGTATATTCTTTATAACGTCTGATACTACTGCTAATTTATATGCTGTGGGACTGCCCCTTGACCTCTTTGTGCCACAGTGTTCCACAACCACTTGTCTCAAAACAATGTGATTATGTTAATGAAAAAGCTGCCAGGCACAGGAGTCCCTTAAAAATTGCTATCCAAGGGGTGCCTGGGTGGCTCAGTGGGTAAAAGCCTCTACCTTTGGCTCAGGTCATGATCCCAGGGTCCTGGGATCAAGCCCCGCATTGGGATCTCTGTTCAGCGGGGAGCCTGCTTCCCCCTCTCTCTCTCTGCCTACCTCTCTGCTTACTTGTGATCTCTGTCTGTCAAGTAAATAAATAAAATCTTTTAAAAAAATTGCTACCCAAAGGCCTTCCATATATACATATAATCATGTATATAATTATAAATATAAAAATATATAAAATATATAGTTTTAGCATGATCCTGGTACCTACAAGTACAATAAAACTCAATATGCTTATAAACATTCCCCATAGCCTTCCCAGGTCTGATACCATATTTTCTTTTCAGTTTACAAAATTTCTCCATCTTTACTGGAATCTTTCAAATGGCACATTCATTATTACATTTTGGTGACTTTGGATTTTGTTCCATTTTTAAAATACATATGAATTTGGTACCTATTCTTTGGTAAAATCTTTGGAATTTAATCTTAACAAAATATATAGCCCCTAATAGAATTTGGGCAAATAGAAAGATAATTAAAATAGGTAATTATACTAAAATGTGATAAGCGTTGTGATAGAAGAAATACCTAATGAGACAAAAGAAAAAAAAAAAAAAAAGAAATAGGTAGAATGAACTTGGTCTCAGGGCCAGAAAGGTGTTCCAGAGGAAACACTGTTTAAGGAAGAGAGTTAGAAGATAAATAAGAGTTGCTCAAAGGAAGTGAAAAATGTGGAGAAGGACAGATAGTAGGGGAATAAAGTGAGAGACTCATTTTTGAACAAAATCAAAAGTCTTAAATGAGGACAAGGCGAGTCATTTTGGTGAGCAAAAATAGTTCAATATATCTGAGGTTTAGAGTTTATGGACATTGATTGTATGATTGAGAGAAGTCAAGAGATGTGGTTGGGAGAAAGGCAAAGACCCATTATATAAAACCCAGCAAAGCAGGTTGCTCTATTCCAGGACAATGGGAATCTAACGAAAGAACTAAAGCAGTGTAGACATGATTTAAGAGATGATCCTAGTAAAGCATGCAAAATGAATAAGCCATTTAATAGTCTGTTGTACTAGTTTAAGCAAGAGATGATCTGATCATTGCCTTTACTAGAAGGATGACTACAGAGGAATTTGTTAGATGCTTAGGAAATAGAAATGTCAGTACTTGGTATCTGAATAGTGTCAGTGAGGGCAGAAAGAGAAATAACCAATGATTTCCATGTTATTAGCACTTTGAAAATAGGTTTAACAGTGGAGTCATTTATTGTGAAGAGAGAAGTCATTTGAGAATTAAATATAATATATTCAGTTTTGACTGTATACATTGATACACCAAGCAGAAATGACCAATGAGCAAGAAGCTATACAATTTCACTATTTCTTTAACATTTTTTGGAATAAAATGAAATGTATTATTCTTCTGAAAATGTTAATGTACTCTCTCCAGTAATATTTCTGCAGTGTTGATCCATAACATACAAAGGCTTAAAGATTGTTTCATAACTGCTGTTAGAAGATAAAGTGAAGTATTAAAAGAGCCAAGGAAAATATTGAAATACAAGTTGGTGTGTTAGACAATGAATTATTTGAAAGAACTCTGAATTATGGTACTCTGTGAATATTTTAATGGCAATTATATTCACGTGTTTTTTTGTGTGTATGGCAAAACTCAAAGCCACCCGTGTGTTCTTCTTGAAATCTGCTATAATGAGAATGAGACATTGTATGTTTTTGATGTTTGCAACAATTCTGGGACACATCTGCATTCTCATAACTAGTCAAGTCGAAAGAGAGTGGAAGGAAAATTTGGAGAAGGAGAGAGTAGAAATAAAAGGAGAGATAAAGGAATGTTCTTTTTTGTGAGGGAAACTCTACAACTGTATCTTTCAATCTTGGCTATATGTGTAATCACCTGTGGAAACTTTAAAATATAACATCCAATAAGTGCAAAATCAATAGCTATGGGTTTAGGTGATAGGCATGGTACCCTTTAAAAAGTTTCATTAGTTAACTTGAGACCTACCCTTTGTTGATAGTAGCTAATTTACAATCTCTATTGAAAGGAAAAGATTCACATATTTACATATAGTTTTTATTTTACAAATATAATTTCCAAGTGTGAAATGTAATATGAATATTTGTACTTAATAGTTCAATACATCATATCAATAAGAAAAAGGATAAAAACCATATGATGATTTCAATAGATACAGAAAAAGCATTTGACAAAGTATAACATACATTCATGATAAAAACTCTCAATAAAATAGGTTGAGGGAGGAATATACTTCAACATAATAAAGGCTATCTATGAAAACCCCACAGCTAACTTCATACTCAATGGGGAAAAACAGAGCTTTTCCCCTAAGGTCAGGAATAAGACAGGGATGTCCACTCTTTATTCAACACAGTACTGGAATTCCTAGCAATGGCAATCAGACAACAAAAAGAAATAAAAGGCATCCAAATTGATAAGGAAGAAGTAAAAGTTTCACTATTTGCAGGTGACATGATACTATGTTTAGAAAAGCCTAACAATGCTACCAAAAAGCTAGAACTGATAAACAAATTCAGTAAAGTCACAGGATACAAAAATCGATGCAGAAATCTGTTGCATTTCTATACACTAATAATGAAGCAGTGGAAAGAGAAATTAAGAAAAAAATCCCACTACATCTGCACCAAATACAATAAAATACCTAGAAACAAACTTAATCAAAGAGATGAAAGACCAATACTGTAAAAACTAGGAAATATTGAGGAAAGAAATTAAAGATGGAAGACACAAAGAAATGGAAAAGTATTTCATGCTCATGAAATAGCATTTGGAAGAACAAATACTGTTAAAGCATCCATACTACCTAAAGCAATCTACATGTTTAGTGCATTCCCTATCAAAATACCAATAGTGTTTTTCATAGAACTAGAATAAACAATCCTAAAATTTGTATAGAACCACAAAAGACCCTGATAAGCCAAAGCAATCTTGAAAAAGAAAAAAAGAAAATTGGAGGTGTCACAATTCTACACACAATTCTAAACATCAAGTTACATTACAAAGCTGTGATAATCTAAACAGTATACAAAATAGATGTACAGATCAATAGAACAGAAAATCCAGAAATAAACCCACAAATATATGCTCAATTATTCTTCAACAAAGGAGACAACATGTGATGGAAAAAAAAGATTGTATCTCCAATAAATGTAGCTGCCAGACAGCTACATGCAAAAAAAAAAAAAAAGAAAGAAAAAAAAAAAAAAACTGGACCACTTTCTTACACCAGACATGACTATAAACTCAAAATGAATTAAAACTTAAATGTGAGACCTGAAATCATAGAAATTCTAGAAGAGTGCACAGGTAATAATTTCATTGAGATCAGCCATAGCATCATTATTTCTAGATATGTCTTCTGAGGCAAGAGAAACAAAAGCAAAAATAAACTATTGGTACTACATCAAAATAAAAAGCTTCTGTATAGCAAAAGAAATAATAATGAAAACCAGAAAATAACCTACTAAATGGGAGATATTTGCAAATGATGTATCTGATAAAGGGTTACTATCTAAAATATATGAAAAAACTGATATAATTCAATACCCAAAAAACACATAATCCAATTTAAAAATAGGAAGAAGATATAAACAGACACTTCTCCAAAAAAGACACAGATGGACAACAGATACATGAAAAGGTGTTTAACATCACTTATCATTGGAGAAATGCACATCAAAACCACAATAATGTATCACCTAATGCTGGTTAGAATGGCTAAAATAAAAAGCACAAGCAACAGGAAGTGTTGGTAAGGATGTGGTGAAAAAGGAAAACTTTTCCACTGTTGGTAAGAATGAAAACTGGTGTAGCTACTGTGAAAAACAATATGAAGTTCCCTCAAAAAGTTAAAAAGAGAACTACTATTTGATCCACTAATTATACAAATAGATATTTATCCAAAGAACACAAAAACACTAATTCAAAAGGTACATGCAATCCTATGTTTATCATAGCATTATTTACAATACCCAATATATGGAAGCAGCCCAGGTACCCCACTGAGAGATAAATGGATAAAGAATATGTGGTAGGTATACAACAGAATATTATTCAGTCATAAAAAAGAACAAAATCGGGGCGCCTGGGTGGCTCAGTGGGTTAAAGCCTCTGCCTTCAGCTCGGGTCGTGATCCCAGGGCCCTGGGATCGAGCCCCGCATCGGGCTCTCTGCTCCGCAGGGAGCCTGCTTCCTCCTCTCTCTCTGTCTGCCTCTCTGCCTAGTTTCTCTCTGTCAAATAAATAAAATTTAAAAAAAAAAAAAAGAACAAAATCTTTCTATTTGTAGTAACATGGATGAATCTCGAGAGTATAATTCTAAGTGAAATAAGTCAGTCAGAGAAAGACATATGCCATATGATTTCATTCATATGAGGAATTTAAGAAATAAAACAAATGAAAAGAAAAAAGCAACAAACCAAGAAACAGATTCTTAACTATAGAAAGCAAACCAATAGTTACCAGATAATGAGGTGGGGGGGCAGGAAATGGGTGAAATAAGTGATGGAGATTAAAGAGTACACTTAACAATAAGCAATAAGTAATGCACAGAATTGGTGGGGGGGAGGAAGTTTATGGTTTTCTTAAGGACCAAGGGTATTTTAGGGGGAATCACAACTTAGGAAAGCACAACAGTAATATGTTGTCTACTTGGCATATAACACTCATTTCTCAGAAAATATTTGCCTTTTAATAAAACCTGTTAAGGGGATTAGTTTTCTTTCTTGAAGTGATATTATGAGCCACTGAATTGTAATAATGCAGTTTTATCAGAATAATCTTGGGTTAGTATTTTTTTCTTTTTTTTTTCAAGTTTTTATTTAAATTCCAGTTAGTTAACCAGATAATATAATGTAATATTAGTTTCAGGTATAGAATTTAGTTATTTGGCTTTGTATTCCTAACAGATTTTTTTTTTCAATAAGACAAAAAAAAAAAGATGTTTCACATATAAACACATATAAAAATAAATCCTAATCAGAATATTTTGAAAAACGCCTTTTAATCAGCTAGTTACTAGATAACCAACTACAACGAGAATATATACTGTATCTAGAAAAGGGCCAACCCCAGTCCCCACAATGTCTAGCTTTCTTTTTCTTCCTGGGTGGAGCCAATCACTGACCTTAACTTGTTTGGTGTTCCAAACCAAACCAGAAATACACTAAAGCAGAAAGAATGATTAAAAGTACAGTAGAACATTGCTGAGCTTCTCTCTTTCTGTACCTTAGTTTCCTTATTTTTCAAATGAAGAATCCGGTATGCCTGGATGGTTCAGTAGGTTAAGCAGCTGCCTTCAGCTCGGTCATGATCCCAGCATCCTGGGATCGAGTCCCACATTGCTCATCAGGGAGCCTGCTTCTCCCTCTGCCTCTGCCTTCCACTCTGTCTGCATGTACTCACTCTCTCTGACAAATAAATAAAAATCTTTAAAATGAAGAATCCTTTTGACCACATTTTATTAAGCTAAGTAAGCCATGAGTTGCTAAAATAATGTAATATTACCCTCTGATCTTCTAGACGGATCCCTTACCTAAATAAATTTCACACTTCAATATCTGAATGGATGCTGTAGTTTCATTAAAATTAACAGGTTTGTCTATAATTTTTTTTTTATCTATTAGGACGAAATCTGAGCTCTGCAACATCATAGAGATCAATAGCCTCCCATCTATTCACAAAGTAATTTCTTTAAATATATGTGTGTTGTTAGATACATAAAATATACCCTCTGTCCAGATACAAGTTAACAATATTCTGAAACATATATGACATTTTTAAATATCTATCCTTGTATAGATAGAAAACATTGTTTTATTTTAACATTAAATCAAATAGGCATCTTTTAAAATAGGATTTTAATGTGTAAATGATCTTTTGAAGATACTTAGATGGCTTATTCTAACAAATGTTTATTAGCAAAGCAGTGTTTTTATAAATTACCAAGTAAGAATAGAAACTGATGTGTTATAGAAAATAAACTCAAAAATATGTGTTTAATGAGCTTCCATCAGATTAAAATTAAGCTAAAATCAATTCTCATATAGTGCTAAGTATGATATTCCAGAAACTTCATTTCTCTTTATTTTTGTCATGTGCTAAAGTAAATTAAAAGAAAATATAATAAAAGAATTTGGAAGAATATGTTCAAGTTAGGTAACAAAAATAAATGCCATAATCTCAAATGAAATAAATGTATTCATGTGAGAAAACACCTTTGAACATGAAGAATATAGTTGATAGTAGCTTTAAGTTGTCACTAATATTTTATTTACCCAACAAATATTTATTGAAATTCTATATGCTATGAAGTAGAGACAGAACAGACAGACAGAATGTTAGACAAAGTAGAAAGCATAGAGCCTCGTGAGAAAAATATTAAAACTAAGTGCTTGTTTTATTATTTAAAAAAACCTTTCTATTTCAATCATCTTTAAACAGTGTAAAACTTTACTATTATTTATAATTTTAACTATGAAGCATGTGTGAAATTCCACATAATAAGAAAACTGTCTGCAAACCCAAATACATATTTTTCTCCCATAGTCCCTTTGGACAGTGGCAAAACAATTATTTAAAATGGCAAATAATATTTACATGCTCTGGAAAGTAAGGAAAATCTTATAACTCCTGACTTTATCAGGATGAAAATTATAAAATTTAAGTTCCTAATATGAATTTATGTCTTAGTTTTAGAGAACTATCATACTTTTAATTTTTTAAAAAATCAGTATTTAGAAAAATATGTTTGAGTAGCCTGCTCCATAAGTATCAGCCTTGTGTTATATATCTTATACTCAGCCCCATGAACCTTCTCCTTGACCTGTCATGATTTCTATCTGCTATGCCAAAGTCTACTTTTGGTTAACTCAATGTCTGTGCCTTCAGTGATTCTGATCCAAGAGCATTATGAATAATTTCATGACATTTAAAATTCATATAAGTTGTCTAAAATCTATGTTATGGGTTTTCAAATAGAGTGTAGCAGCAAAGAAAGGAGAGTTTCCCAGGAACATTCAAAGAGATCAAAGAAATTTCAAGTATTTGTGGTCTTCCCTGGAAAGAAAAGGTAATCCAGGAATAATTCTTCCCTATAGGATAACATATTAGCATTGGCTGATGACTCTGCTCACAACTCAATTAGGAAATATAATAGACCAGGTTAACCACAGGGAAAAACAATTAAGACTTGATAATTTGATTGTGTGTATGTATGTGTGTCTGGTGGTAGT